>NC_134706.1:4549197-4734197 GCF_043290135.1 Rhipicephalus microplus | reverse complement strand
GAACACGCTGTGTTCTGGTGCATACCTGGTGACGGCGGTGGGTTACCAGATAAGCGTCTGGAGTTTAGTCATTCGGCAGCTCGTCACCGACAGTTTTTTTTTTCTAATCCCGAAGCCAAATTACTTTAAGAAATGACCCATGTACGAGATATGGCAAAGTTCTTCTTTCAAATGACAATGCTAGATGACATTAAATTGTGGGATTAAATTTATTGACCATAGCTCACTAGCGGAGGTCGGCTGGAGACCCCTGGGCTAGTGGTCAACAGTTCCGCTGCAAAAAAAAAGGAAAAAAAGAAACATTTTGGCCTACCCACCTGAAGGTCAGGGCGTATTGCAAGGACCAGTCCAACTGGGGATCAGCAGCGGCAAGTGCAGTGACCACGTGGTGTCCCAGCTGCTTAGGCATCTGCAGCAGCTCATCTATTTTCTGCGAACAAACGAAACCACCAACGGACTTACGTAAGAACGACGTAACGCTAGAAGTGGGCTGAAGGCGTGAAGATCAGCGCGGGAGTTTTGAAGGGCCAGTAAACTACATCGTGGTCGAAAATTTCCAGTTTGGAAACACTTGCGCCCTTGTACAACGTGAACACGCTGCCACGAGAAGTTTATAAATAAGAGAACAAACATGGAAATTATATGGTTTGAAGCAGTCCAGTTTATCCGATTTCAATTTCTCACATCTCATTCCCAGCCGTCTCTCGCTGCGGAGAACGGTGGGTGAGGCGCCGACGCAGAGGCGGCGTAGAGGGAAGGGCATTCACTTGCTCAGATAGGCGGTGTCGCCCCTTATCGCGCTCCGCCAGAGGCAGGCCCACGTTTCCAACACGTTTTAGGGATTTTTAAGTTACATAATTGAATTAAAACTTGGCTGTCCCTCTCCCAACCACGTGGCCTAGTGGTTAAGGAACTCGCTGTCAGACTGAAGGGACCCAGGTTCAAACAACATCCCTGGAAGGAAAAAATTCTTTGGTGCGCGCCACCTGTGCGTAAGGAAGGTTTAGGGAACACACCCATAACCAACTATACGGGTCAGTCGATAGACGCTCTGCCTGAAAATGATAGACAGAGGCAGTGACGCAGAAAAATACCGAGATAAGGCTCCGCATGTTTGTTTTTTGTTTATTTACGTTCGCTGAAGGATGGTGCCGTATTTCAGCCGATGGGCATGAAATTATGAAAATACCTTGAGTGTGCGGATGGCACCACTTGTTTGATTCTCTGGTGGCATCTGGGGAGGGTCGAAAATTCCCACGCTGTAGATTCCCTGGTCCCAGAGTGGTTGCAGTGGATTTGGCTCTGTGACTTTCAAGTCGTCCTCCACAGACTGTAGGTAGCTGCATGTAGTGACAGGAGCCATGACATTGTCAGTCCGATTTCTAGACGTATGTTGAAAGGGATATTACTTAAAAGATAAAATCAATTGAGCCCGGAATTCATACATACACCATTTTGCGGTAGAAAAACCATAAGAAACTTTGTCAACTATGGGGAACCCTTAAGCTTCGCCTTCAAAAGTTCATCGTGATAAGGATACCCTCACGCGCGTACGCACACACACAAACTATCACCTTACTAACCACTGTAGCTAACCTTTGCTTTTCGGTAGAGGCCTCAACTGGGCCTCAAGGAAAATCAGTGTGCAAATACCCTCCGGCTCCATCATTATTTGCATCAACCTAGAATTTTCGCCTTCAACCAAAAACGTCATTGCCAAACTATACCTTCTGGGAAACATGCTTTTTTTATCGCTATCACATTAATAAGTGCTGGAGTTTTACGTCTAATCTACATAAATGACTGGTTAGTATTTTATGGCACTCATTCCTAAACTTGACAGGCGTACAGATGTACGGACAGTTTTCCGAATTATTCACCCATATGCCAACGTAATTAAAAAAAAAACAAGATAACTTTCCTTAGGTTTTCTTTGGTTTCACGTTTGCATGAAAACTGAATAATCTGCACTTCTTGAAATTCCAAAATTCCAAACTTTACATGTACCTCCTGACACATCCCCAACTAAACACCCAATTGCTTCCTTAAGTGAGTTCATATTCTTATGAATGCACAGCAGCAAAATGTTTTGGAATTCGGCAAATACGAGTAGTGGTACAGGGATTTTTCGCGCGTCTTATGCAATTTTTTGCTCCTTTCGCACCAGTGAGCACGCAGAAACCGAAACAGAAAGGGAGATAACAAGGTGTTGAAAAGCAACGTCATCTCGTCAGCACGTGTCATAAGCCATATGGCACTGAGTGCAAGTTTTTTCAAGACGATATCCTTTTTAGGTGTACTTGAACGCATAAATTCTGGCTTGTCTGTCCGTCTGTAATGGCTCAGCCAGTCAACCAAAGTTTAAGTACATGCTGAACGCCCACACATATTGAACTGACGGCTGCGTTTATATTTGTGAGACTGGTTTGGATCATAGTGCGTAGTGGATCATAGCAACGGGGTGACTGGCACGTGAGGGGCAGACCAGGGAAACAGAACGACGAAGACAGTGTTGTGTTGGATTGTGTTCGAGCGAGCGGCTCTTTTACGTTACCATATTGTCTATCAAAAAGCAAATGGTGTGTTACTTTACTAGAAGGTACGTAGATACATAATTCTAAAGGCCATAGTGCTTCTTAGGCTACGCTGAAAATGTGAGCTTATTCCCGATGAACGAGCGGCACTATGCATGAAAGCCCTCTGACAACTATATGGTGCTGCCACCTGGCAGCGGTTCTTGCTTCAAAACAATTGTTCATGTTTCCCGACGCAACTGCCAGATGGCATCTATGTCTCACGCGGATGAGTCTAGGAACCATGTAAAAACGGCCGGCAGCAGACTATCGTCTTTCGATGACCTTTTCAACGAAGTACGCAGATACGCAGCCATTTTTTTTTCTAACATGGCTTACTCGCCCCGGAATCACAAACGAGTGCACGTGCACATGGCGGTATACCATGACGGCCGCGGTAACCACACAGCTCACAATGCTCAAATCGGCCAATGGCTGTGGACTTCGGGTATATTACACCATTTCTAGACAGAAGAGGAGTTGATTTCTAGCTGACTGAGTATTATTCCTGGATTCCAGGCTGCGCGCTACACTGCAATGTTTGGCTCACGTGTTCTCCAGAGCCTCGACTACCGATCAGCAGCGTTTCATAACAAAGCTGAAAAAGTGTCAGGGTCCTTTCAGGGGTTCGCAGATACACCAGCAGCTCACTTGAAGGAGAAGCCGACCCCGAGGTGCGTGCCTCGGTAAGCGGGGTGGTTGTTGATGAAGTTGCTCAGGCTCTTGCTGAATGTTGCCTGTCGCGAGAGCATGTTGCGACCGTCCTTGTAGAGGGAGTCGAAGAAGATGTAGTCGCAGAGGCCGTCATCCGGGAAGGCGTCCGGTGTGCTCGCCCTCTCTCCCATGATACAAACCATGGGCATCTTGTCCACAACTGCATTTACGATTCCCCATCAGAGCCCGGAGCCATCAACTTGTTTAGTTATTTATAATAATTGTTGACGTCTGAACTCCCAAAACCAAGATAGCGTCTGACGTGCTTATTCTTATTTGTCCGACATTTCAGCGCTTCGCCCGGACCGTCAAGATCACGCTGATTTTAGCTACGTTCTCAGAGATGCCTTTCTTTACCGGGAAAGCATAAAATAGTTATCTGAAAATGACCTTCACTCCATGCTCAAAATCCCGGTCCTCCTTCCTACGACAAATCAAGGCTATCCATTCGCTATCTTAGATAGCGAGTGCCAGTCTACAATCTAAAAAAAAATATTATTAATGCCCTAGTGCGTATTAAGCAAGTGTGCTTGGAGTAGTTACCCAACGAGTGTATTGAAAGGCTCTGAAAGGCCACTCTTGTAGCTTTCGCTGTGACCGTGCTGCGCCTTCCACGCAGGCCTGGCGTTTTTTTTTTTTTCGTCACATTACATCAAGTTAGTGTGAAAGCTAGGCAGGGGTAGTATACATAGAACAACACAGCAATGTCTTTTTATTGCGATAGCGATAAAACACTCTACTATAAAAGCTTTTCGCAATAGAGACTAATATAGACTGTAATGGAATCTTCTAGCAAGTTAGATATTGCTTAAAAGTTCTTAGTGTTCAAGTACTGCTGAAAAAGTGGCGCCTTGTATTCGCTGAATCCTCATTTATCAAAAAGGTTTTTTAGAAAGTTAAGAGGCGAAGTTCTAGCCATACTCTGTCATCAACATGCATGTAACCAGACATTCACTTAAAATAGAAAATGACTTGCTTTCTTTAGGTGCGTCTGGCGGCACGTAAGGCACTCTTGATGTCTTCGGTGGGGGAGGAGACGATGTTACCTGCCCTGTGGTTTTGGAGCTTTCGTCGGGACGATTCAGGACGATTTCGACCTCTTGGGTTAAAATTGGGCCACCACGTTTGGTTCCAGGCTTTTCATTGACGGGCGCGTCAGTGGCCGGCTCTCCAGCACCTGCGGACACGGATTCCTTCTCCATTTACCTGTGCAGTGGTAACTCGGATAACAAACAAAAATCGTTAAAATAAAAAAAAATGGTTCAACCTGAACTGAGTTGTAATGCGGCTAGTACTTGTCTTATTCGCTTCAACGATTATACTCTGAACATTACTCATTTATTTATCAAAATGCGATAAATTGGCCAGAACGCGCGATTATATCCTGGTGTAAATTGAAAAATTTACTATTACATTTGGGCATTACCATGAAGAACTCTACGAAATACAAAAAAGTCACAAACGAAAATTTCGGTATCAGGGGCCTTATTAGTTACCATGGAGGATTCGGCATGATGCTATGCTGTCTATAAATAATCGGCATGTGCAAAATCATGAGGTGTGAGAAACGGCTGCTCACCAAGGTATCCTATGAGGATAACAGCTGCGACGGACATGGCGACAAGGAGGAAGATTATCGTGCACAGCACCACTGCTGCCAACCACATGTTGCTTCTACATAAAGCAAAGAAAAATGCCGTGTCTCCACTGTGAGCTGAGCCTTATACAGAGCACAAAGCGATTCATTGTAAGAGTGAAATAACAAATGAAGAAAGAAGCAAACAAATGCATGACCAACTTTTACCACTGCCGAATATTTCTCTTGGCTTCTGTATAAATATTTTTTAAGCAAGTCAGCATGTGTTCATTAAAACCTTCATTGAACGCTTGACAGTAAGCATCTTCCCATCATTCAGCGGATCCTTAAAAAGGCTTTGCGGTGTATATAATGAACACTTTTACACGCTAGAAAACGAAAGAAGCTCTCACGATACGAAAAAGCAGAATTAAGATGAGCTTTGAAATGTCTAAACAGCCTTATGACTAAAAAAAAAAAAAAAGAAGCTTCCACGCGCTGCCACTGGGAGGCGGCACTCACAGGTGACGAGCTGGTCGACCAGCTTTGGGCCATCCGGCAAGCTGAAGGTGCCGCCCGGGTGCAAGGACTTCAAGCGGTCACCTAAGGCACCGCCATCATAATCAGCGGAGAGTGGGAAGAGACAGAGGTTAATCCCCTCCTCCCCCACCTCGCCCGGTAAAACTGCTCAACTTTAAGTAAAGTCTATTCATTCATTCATTCATTCATTCATTCATTCATTCATTCATTCATGCCGTCAGAGACCATCGCACAGGTACCGACGGAAGGAACATCGCGTACACAATGATATGCGCAAAAATAGCCATGCAAACAAAGCAATGTATTCGAGGTGTACTTACGAGGAATCTTTCTCCTTCCCTTCTGCCGGAAAGAGAGGGAAAGAAAAAAAAAGGTTGCAGATGCGCAGCAAGAGCGAAGCAATAATGCCACAGAAACACGCTGGAGTTTGACCCAGAGTAAGGTGTGTAGCAAAATTTTTCAGCGTACGACCTGGAACAACTCGACGAATCACTGGTACAAGGAAACACGGCCTCTACAGCGAGCGAAGTGACCTGCATGCTGTCTATTGTTTCAATGCAAAATGAACTGTGAGAACACCACCAGTACAAACGTATGAGCCATCTTCCGATCGCTGTCAAGACAGAGGACGCGCGACCACACTCGGCCCAACAAAGAATGCATATATGTACATATCTTAGCGGAATGACACTGCTCCCTTTCGGAAATAAATTTTGGATCTGACAGAATAGCGATGCTTATGTAGCCTTGACAGATGTGGTGGATACAACCACTTATGGAGTCCGCGCGCCATGGTGGTCTACGAAGCAAGAGCTTACCACGAAGCAAACCACAAATAGAGCACTTCATTGTACAGGGCTAGCATAAATGATTAATTAGTTTTGCAAAGGCTGCATTGCCACTTGCGTTTATAATTTTTATTTTCATGTCGTGAAGTTTCCGCAGCGTTCGGCGCATACCACGCCGCAATGCTTGAGAAGCTTCGCAATAGCTCAAAATGATTGTTGTAAGATTCACGGGGGACGCGAATAGCCAATGAACGAGGTTTCTAACGAAATCCAACAGGAAGCATTTACCGATCGTTGGGAAGTTAAGGGCAACAAGTTGATGTTATTCTAACTAATAAGCTAAATTAGGTCATGCAAAAGTTCACCATTAACGTAGTCCCGAACAGGGATATAGTGATTAAGGGGTGTCCCCTCTTGTAGGAAACAAAACCCATGAAGTCAGTAGTGAGCAGATGGAATAATCTCAGCAGTATCATATCCAGGTAACACTCACAAATCACCGTTTCATCAAAAAAAAAGCCACAGACATTCTTGCTTCTGACTGTGCACAAAAAACATTCACCTTTGACGAATCACTATTGACTGTCATGGCTGAACGTGGATTTTCGGTGCCCCAGAATCGCACAATAGATGTTGTGAGCTTTAATTTTTGGTCACTTATATTCAGATGCCAGTTGAAATGCCTTATTTTTTTTTAATTACACGAAAAAAGACACAGAAGCTAAGGGTATAGCAATACCTGACAAAAGGTTTTCATGAGTGCACATGTAATACTTTTGAAAACACAGATTTTTCGAAGCGAATGAATCGATTATGTCGGTGGTATACTTTACCGAAGTAACTTATGCTACACTGTTCTGGTTCGTTCTTAGAATGTAGCGCTGGAGGAGAGACGTGCACGGTTAGGGTCAATGTGTCAGCCTATACGTACCAGCTGCGACCGCCACAAGCTCTACAGGCGCCATCGGCGCTAGGACCTGCAGGGGTGCTCCAGCTGCTGGCTCTAAGGCCGGGACAAGAGCCACTGACTGCTCTAACTGCATGCTGACAACAGACAACAGACGCCTGAAACGGAACAAACAAAAAAGTCACAGCTTCACCACAATGACGAAGCAATGAATGCGATAGCCAGAAATAGGAATTTCACTCGAAGAGCGTCAAGTAGTTCAATGCTTGCAGCCCGCCGCTGAAACACTAAGCAGGGCGCTCGACAAGATCGCGCGTGTATACACAGCAGAAGAGTAGAGTAACAATTGTCACAATGGTTGCATGTCTGTGCTGAGCAGCACGCTGTCAGTGTCGACAATTCCAAACCTGAACCTGTCAGACATTTTTTTTTTTTCAAAGACTGGTGCGTGAAGTCGCCTCTTTGCTTACATGCCACGCGTGAAGTTTCACCCTAAGTGTTTCCGGCGTTCTCTCTCTCTCTCTCTCTCTCTCTCTCTCTCTCTCTCTCTCTCTCTCTCTCTCTCTCTCTCTCTCTCTCTCTCTCTCTCTCTCTCTCTTTTTTTTTTATTTCCACACCATAGTAGATACAAAAAGGGGCTATCTTATTTGTGGGTATTTCAAGGGTAGTTCTGAAATTGAAAGAAAATATGGAAGCATTGCGTGATAGAAAACCGTTTGAAGGTCCTCCGAAATTTATGTACTGCCAAAGCTCGCAGTTATTGCACCGGGACATGAATAGCGTGTGGCTTAGTTGCATAACGCAGCGCGATGAGTCAAAGGTGTGAATCCCCTGTCGTGTAAGCCGGAAAGATGGCAGAGTGGGTCAGAGAACAAACTGGAGTTAAGGATATCATAGTTGAAATCAAGAAGAAATGGACATACGTGTCAGAAGGCAAACGTGTCAGAGGGAGAAAGAAAATTAGGTGGGCAGATGAAATTAAGAAGTCTGCAGGTACAGCGTGAACGGAGGAAGTTGAAGAACCTGATTCATTGGTGGAACATGAGAAAAGCCTCTGCCCTGCAGGAGGCATAGTCAGGCTCATGATGATGACTTCACAAATCTTCAATAGTTGAATACAACTGAAGAAGTCCGCGGCATTTCCTCCTGAAATGCGAAATCCGTAATGACGTCATAAGACTGGCTGTCGGTGACCACGCCTCCCGAGAGCATTGCCGCTTGCATGGCCAAGCGGCAGCAGTCGCTTCCATAGCCAGAAAAATAGCCGCTTGAGCAAGCGGCTATTTCTTCAGCCACAGAGGTGACTGCTACCGTGTTCTGGCCGTCAGAGCGGGGCCTCTCCGGACTTCTTAAGTGGCTCGAAGTATACTGCGCAGTAGAAAACACGGACGAGAAAAAGACAAGGACATGCGCAGTCCTTGTCTGTTTACTTTCCGTGTTTTCCACCACACAGCATACTTCGATCATGTATCACCAACTGGCCCAATCGTTCACTTTCTCAAGGCTGCAAGTTAGGAAGACACACGTCAGCTGCGCGTGAGAGAATATCGGGAGGGGAGGCAGTTGTCTGTACTTAGGCAAGAGGAAAAATTCTAGGGGCTTCGTCTCCAAATATAGACGTTTGTAGGGTTCCTTATTAGGGGAGAGGGGAGCAAAACTTGTGATCTGCTTGTGATTTTGCGCGTGACCTCCCAATTTGTTGCTATCGCGTTCATTGCTTCGCCTTTGCGGCAAAGCTGTGATTTTTTTGATGCAAGTGAAAATTCCTGAGACCCGTATGTGTTTAGATTCAGGTGCACGTTAAGGAACCTCAGGGGTGCTAAATTTTCGTTGTCCTCCATAACGGCGTTCCTTGTAATCATATCGCTATTTTGGAACGTTAAAGTTTGATAGCTCCTACACGACAGAGAACCACTCTTCTTGCGAGATATAAATGGGCCGCAGTTTGAGATACAGGCATATAAAGTACTTCGGGTCCTTCGATTTGTCCCCCATCGTTGGCGAGAGTGGCAAATAAACTTATCAATGGTGGAAAATGGATACATTGCGCTACTGTGTCCCCACGCGTTGAAACGCGAGCGAATTTAAAATGGGGCAGGTTTGCTTGCGCAATATCATGCGGTTCACTGGGAGCCAGGGGTGGATTCATTCAATTATTTCAAAGGGGGGGGGGGGTGACGTCAAGGAACACCTGAGAAGGGGGCATGGCGATGATGTTTTTGTTTTTACCAGGGCAAAACCTCTTCATAGCATGAACGTTTTAATCCGTGCTCACATGTGGTTTCACTCATTTGTCCTAATTGAGGATAGGAGGTGGATTACAAGCACTGCAGAGGGCAGGGGTTGTGAGCTGACACAGGCTATATAAGGGGGGGGGGGGGGGGAGACTGGCCCTACAAGCCCCCCTATGGATCCACCACTGGTGGGAGCCACGGGTGGGCATGTCAGAGGATTCTTGGCAGAAAGAAGGACACGTACGGCCGAATGAGAATTATTCGAGGCATTTCATATTAGAAAACAGGGGGTAATTACGTGTCAGAGACGTATCAATTTTCCTTCTCTGCTCAGGGACTCATGTTTTAGACTGTGCGATGACATGGATGTGATTAGTACTAGTATGTTCTCGGCACCTTGCTCGGGTTGAAAGTTATTAGCCTAAGTAATTGATGATATGTGGGGTTTAACGTCCCAAAACCACCCTATGATTATGAGAGACGCTGTAGTGGAGGGCTCCGGAAATTTAGACCACCTGGGGTTCGTTAACGTGCACCCAAAACTGAGCACATGGTCCTCAGCATTTTCGCCTCCATCGAAAAAGTTCGCCTAAGTAGATTTTCACAATAAAACAGTCAAAAGTCAGTGATTGTCCGTCGTGGGGGATCAGTCGTTTTGAAGCTTGACTGCTGATGCCAAACGTAGTGTGTTAGATCATGCATGGCCACAGCGGTCGAATTTAGGGGAAAGCGAGATGATAGAAGCCCGTGTACTGTGCACGTGAATGTGGCCGACATTTCTGGAGGCTTCCCCCACGACGTCTCAATGATATCGTGTTTTTGGGATGTATGATGCCGTACGTTATCAATATGACAGTTAACGATCCCCTTGCTACTCCCCCCCCCCCCCTTTTTTTTTACGTTGGTCTGCGCTAAGTGGCCGCAGAAGTAAGTTCAGCCCATGGCAAACCATGAGCAACGCTAAATTAAACCACATATTTGAACAGCACGGTGAAGTCTGCCAGGAGCTTCAATACTTACTATTTTAATTAGTATGTGCCGTAAACACATATGTGTTATGCTAGTCTTGTATTTATGGCGTCTCTCATAATCATATGGTGGTTTTGGGACGTTAAACCACACATATCAATCAAGTCTTGTATTTACAAATCTGCGGTAAACGTCGGCACTAAGTTTTAACTAACCCAACAGAAACAAAACAAAAGCTTTTATCGCAGTACTTGACACTGACGTTTCACTCACCGATTCAAAATAGGAAAACGGTTGAAGTAGCAGATGCGCTTCGAAAACGATTTGAACCTTCGGAGATTGCAGATCACATGGGAGTGCTCGATGATGTTGATAGCTACCCTCATGGGTCTCCCCTTGTCGATGATAATTTGCAGGTTATTGTACGTACGCTAAATGCAGCAGAGGTAATATAATAGATAGTATTTACCAAAAAAAGAACTCACAGATCTCTTTTTGTTTTCTTAGACGACTTCAATGTGAAAGTCATCCGCTTTAGCTATCATATCATCATCAGCCTCATCACCGGTACTTGAGAGGTCACGTGAGTATTCGCTCATTTCGTTGATCAAATGATCATTATTAACAATAACTGAGACGCCTGTGAAGGATAAGCAGCTGTCAGCCACTCACCCCGTTGCGCAATTCTCCTGGCGTGACGCCTGGTACGACTCGTCATCTTGGCTCCACAATAGCGCGTGTGAATGCACGAGATGTACGGGTTTTTGTGGATAAGCTACGCTGGCCAATGTCGAGCAGTTTCACGTTGCTTATCGAGAGGCGCGCTGCGCATGCCCGAGGAGCAATGACGTCAGACGGCGCTTGACTCCCTCGCTATAGTCAGCCCAGAAGTGCGGAATATCACCCTATTATTGTCGACTGACGCTTCAGCGTAAGCATCGGCAGTGGCGTTTTTTCGTACAAGAAGACCTACGTGCTTCAGCGCGGAACGCCACGTATTAGATCACACTTATACCGGGAAATACTAGAAGGTTTTAGAATAGCGCACCGCGACCCCTTGCAGTGCGGTCGCTCCCGCGAAAAATTCAAAATAGCGGGCGGCGTGGGCGGCCCGCAAGCAACCCGCAAACGCTGGTGTCAAGACTGTGTGTAGTTTCCATGCATTTGAGTTTGCGGGGCAGCTAAAGTCCCGTGATTGTTCCCTAGGAGGGGCAAACGTTATTCTAAAACTCATATGGGGCCCACTATGCCCACAACACCCGCAGCGTCTGCAAACGTTTTTCTAAAACTCCCTAATAACGAAAGGGAAGCGTTCTGCATAGCGTTGTGCGAATGCCACTATCATTGATAGTGTCACTGCTTGGCCAGTGTTACGGAGATGACAGTAACCCATGGCGTGCTGCTTCGCAGGTTTCGCTTATTTTGCCAGCATAATTAGAGCCAGAAACGGACAGCAGCAACGTGCCACTCCACACACGAAGTAACACTCCACCGATAAGCCCCTCGATGAAGCTGCATATTGCAAATAGGAGAGAAATGGCGAAATAAGTTATTTTCGAGGAACTTTAGTGCCCTGACGCTGGAATGAAGAAAATTTACGGCATGGCATGGTTGTGTTACGACAGTGAATAATGGTTATGAAATGCCCTACGTAATGCCTCAGGCGAAAGAAATTGGGCTGAAGTGGCATGACAGTGTTAAGAATGTTTTACTCCATTTTGCCTCTCACACACAGATATATAGTGTGTGTTTTTTTCGAGCGCCGCTAAGCCACCGATTCTTGCGTTGAAGAGCATCGCTGTCGCTGTTGGAATCGCCGTCAATGGCGTAATCGATAGACATAAAAAAAAAGAAAACGTAATGAGAAAAAAAAATACTCACGATTGATCAAATCAGATTAGAACCTGGGTCCATTGCTTGGCAGTCGAATATTGCACCACAGGGCCTCGCTGGTGCTTGAAACGTATATTCATAAATACCCTTGCCCCGTGGCTGTGATAGGGGCGAAGGGAGCAGTCAACGTCTTCAAGGTGAAACTGTTTCTTTTGGCCGAATTTCTGGCCGTTCAACCGAAAGTCACACTGGCACTGATATAGTGGTGAACAGAGCGTCGGCCGTCGATGAACTGATCATCGTTGGGTCCCGCCGTCTTGTGTATATCACGTGTCAAACTTTCCAGCCATATCAATGGTGGTGGCGCAATCTCTGGAACAACCTCGAATGTTCGTGTCTCGCGCACAAAACGATCTACCATGGTCATTAAGCTTCTCGAACACTGAGGCATGATCTGCGCCGAGTATTGCTGACAGTATTTGTGCGTTTAAATCAAGCACGTAAAAATAACAGGCGTGGCATCCTACACAAGTGTTATGTCGGGCAAGGAGCCTCGTCAACGTATGTTATCTAGCGTGGCAGAAGAGCAACGTAACAACCTGCAGCCATCACATTCTCCTTATTGCGCAACGTGTGTGTGTGCTTTCATGCTTCCCACTCACTGCAAAGTTCTCAGCTATAATACGTCATCGTTATGAGCATTACGTAATCGTTGGTCAATGTTACAGAATCGTAACCACTATCACTCGAAATAAAAAAAAATAACGAAATGGAAAATATTCAGAACACAATGAGGTTCGAACCTGGTCCTCTCTGTGGCAGCCCCGTATCTAATACAGAACCATGCTGGTGCTCGAAACTACGTCACGAAAATATCCTATACAGGCGTTGCGGTGGCTAGGAACCACGTGAACATGTGTAATATAGCACGGTAGAAGAATAGAATAATATTCTTGCTGTGTACGACGTGGTGCATTGAGCCACTCCTCTTAGGTCCAACCAACCAACCATCGAACCAGAGAGCGTTTACAACTGGTTCTAGAAATGCAACTCTTACAGCTTTCCCTACAACTGCACTGCGCTTTGCAAGCCGGCCTGTTTTTCTTTTTTTTTTCAGATACTGTAACTGCGAGTTTCGCGCATATCCGCCTCATCTTTTCTTTTTTCTTTATCTCGTGTAGTAATGCTCTCTTTCAACAAAATTAACTTGAACAAGCTTTGATTGAACTTCTGGCGTGGCGTAGTGGGTAGCGTACTCGGCTCAAAATCAAGCTTTGATTGATGATTGATATGTGTCGTTTAACGTCCCAAAACCACCATATAATTATGAGAGACGCCGAAGTAGAGGGCTCCAGAAATGTCGACCACTTGGGGTTCCTTAACACTTGAACTTGAACAAGCTCTTCCAACTTACCATATTTATCAAGAAAGCCCACTCTTCCAGCTTACAATGTAACCGTGGGGCGTTTTCGACGTAGGTCTCTCATTTTATTCGCTTCGAAAATCGGTTGCGAGGCCCATAACACTGCCGACGCGGGCACGGCAATTGTCGAGATGTACAGAACTGGGTCACGTGACCTTATTTTATTCCGGCGAAGTGAAACGAATGGTTCAACGCATTGCTTATAGCCGCATTCACAAACGAACCTTATCGTTATCTGATGTTTTCCTTAACGGCCCCAAACCACGTTTTGCGTTCACAAACGAGTGAGAAGATTCTTTCTCGCCTCCGCTGCTCTTACAAAGGGCGACATGTACACCTCCTCCTCACTGCTTATTTCTTGAAAGCACGTGAACGATCACAGCACTAAGTGTTGATCCTATCAGGATTTGGCGCTTGTCGGGTATATACTCTGTTATTACGTACACCTTGCGCGAAACTCTTTAAATGAAGTGAAATAAGTTGATCACGAACGATATAGTCATGCGTCAGATATAATGGCGGGTGGTGGCTGCGTGGTAAAGCATTGCAGGAAACATTTGACAGTTGATACTTTACGAATATGGACCAATCGAGAGCGTATGTGTACAGCAATTACGTTTCGTGAATCACTCTTCCCACGTCACCAGGTGTGACGTAAAGATCTCAAGGGCAGGAGATAATAATGCGCTTTTTGTTTTTTCAAAGGCTAGTTAGAACCCTTCAAGTTTCTTTGCTCCCTATGTTCGTTATAAAAACATAAAAAATAGAGGAGCCTTAAGCTACGCCTTCGAGAGTTGAACGCGACAGCGATACCCTATCCTTTAGTACGTATTCAGTTTGAAATTCCTTGTGTGAGTGAAGCCTTCGCATACGGTTCCATTCTGTGTAATGGGTAGCATGGATCTTTAAATCGCGGGCAATTGTGCGCGCAAAATCTTTTCGAACTTGCTGTGCACCCGCTACGTGGGTTTAAGGGAAAAAGTGCAGTGACGAGTCTGTTTTTTTTGTTTGTGTGTGTGTGTGGCCCGATTTGAACTATGAAGGCATGATAATGGCATGCTCTGAAGCCCAATCGCAATATAACCAGTTACCACGCATTACTACTGCGATATCACATGTTGGGTTGTGAAGCATGTATACAGGACGCGTGCGGTTGTATAGCGCGCGTAACTTTCAGTGCATTTCCAAGTGGAGGAAGTACTTTGAGTTTGAGTTTGAGTTTATTCAACCACGTGACAAGTACACGCAAATACACTGTTTACGCGGTTTGGTGCGAAGGGAAAAAAAGCTGCATTTCACAGCTTGACTGGCCCCTTCACCCAGAAAAAAAAAATTTATTTCCAATTTATTTCTCTTTATTTCCAAGCAGACGGGTGACTCTGCGGTAGAACACCTACATGCCATCCAAAAAACCCGTGTTCGAACCTCTCAGATGCCGAAGTACCTATTATTAATTTGATTTGCATATTTCTCAATTTTAAGATGATTTTTCGCTCACAACAATGACGCCGCCGCCAACATGGCACCGGAATTTCTGAGAAGCGAGCTTCTTAACCCTATAGCGTTAAAACTCGCATATTAAATACCTACAAGATCGGTCTGATAATGCTGGTCTACATTTTTTATCAAGAGCATTATAGTCACTATACACTGATAAAAAAAACACGACATAAGGCTGAGGTTGGTTTGTGAATACGTGCCTTAATGGGAATCATCCCGGCGTTTTACCCTTTGAACAACGTTGTTTGGCTATCCCTTCATGTTCACAGACCCCTATAGACACTACGCAATCTGGGAGAGCTTGGTTAAGGTTATCGAAGGCATGGAACTTCACTTCTCCGTGCTACAGAATGCTGCGGACAGCCGTCCGCACCAATGACACGAACACTTCGATGCGTGGACAGGGCTAGTTTGATTGATGCCAGCCGTGAAGTGCTGGGCGTGTTTGCCGAGATAATACCTTGGTATAGGCTTGGATAGTATGTCGGCATGTGTGGTTACCATCTTGGCAACAGAACCCAAACGCACGTGGGGTCAGCGTCAATCAAACTGCAGCAGGACACGCGGCAGAGCGTTCGTGTGAAAGGCGCTCACGGCTGTACACGCGAAGGAGTCTGGCGTGATCTTTCACGTTTGTGATTCCCCCGCTTTGCAAGAACGCGATTCCACGGTTACCACATCTTTCATGTGTTGTTTTTTCCATCTCGTGGAGTTCCTTGCTTATGGGGGATTTCTGTAAGATAAGCCCGGCGAGAGTCGCTTCTTGATGCTGCTCCACACAACAGGGTCACAACGTGGCAAGGTTCGAGCACCGTTTCACTCACCTTCTCGATAAATGCCAGTGTTCATGTTTATTTCTTCTACTTAAGTTGAAGCCTACAAGTTTCTGCCACCTAGGAGGGATAAACTATACACACTACTTATGATCTTTGATTTCTTGCCAATCACGGCAATTTTTATTCGAAATACTACAATCTCATCGTTTGGATTGGTGGCATCGGTAGGATACTGTCTCTCTCGGAGCAAAGTCTTGTTGCAGAGGTGCGGGGAGGAGGCGACAGCGCTGGGGTTGCTTGGAAGTGCGCGTTGGGAGGGAAAAGGGAGGGGGGAGGTCAATCGCTGAATTATCACCCTCATGCCGATGCTTATGTCTTGGATCTAATGACTTCACTCCAATTATGCTTTGTACACCCGCTCTTTACCTGTCTTAAGAAGATGTAGCACTTGATCACACAACAAGCACATTCAAAATTAGTTTTTTTTTGTCACTTACAATAGACGCGTAGAATTCCCTACAGGGCCACATTCATTCACTACCTTTACAATACTTCATTGCCGCTAATAACCACTTCGGACATATGTAAGTCGTTGTTTGTTATATCCAAAGTGACGTTTTCTTACGTATTGCTCCTATGCATTTCAGTTTTACTTTTGTTGTTCTTTTTTTTGCTTTGTTGCATTAGTTTGGTATTACTTATCTACTCCTTCTTTAGCCCTGCACTAGGGCTGCAGTATATTCGAATAAATAAATAAATAAATAAATAAATAAATAAATAAATAAATAAATAAATAAATAAATAAATAAATAAATAAATAAATAAATAAATAAATAAATAAATAAATTCCGGTGGCTCACTACCAATCGCAATGCGTTGTTATCTGACGAGACTTCTGAACATTACTTTCGTTTTTCTGCATATTTCATTCAGGCACTATATATTTAATCGCCGCATCGCTCCGGCTGTGGACGACATCGGACAAAAACGAAGTCCAGCCCAAACTCCCTTTTACTTCTGGTAGTCTGCGCACGCCTTCCTGTCAAAGCTCGCGCCGAAGTGAAGCCGCGCGTAGTCCAGCACTTTCTTCACCTGCTTCAGGCGGCTGTGGCGGCCGAATCTGTTCAGAGACGCGCACTCGTTCTCGTGGTCGTCGTAGTCGATGTTGTACACGGCGATGCCGAACTTCAAGTCGGGGAAATCGTTTCTCACAAAACATAGCTGCGCACGTGAAAAAGAAACAAGAAGTCTCCAAATAAATTAGAATTTTCGACAGAAATCTGTCGGCAAATGAGTTCTGCGGAAACACGCAAGGTGGCGAAAAGTTTAAGAAAGGGAAAGAAGTAGTACGAGGCCACAAGGAAATCCGTACGGATTTCTCAGAAAGAAAATCCTTTTAGTTGCCGAAAAATTCGTTCTGCTCCGAGGTTCGCACCCGGGGCCAATGCCTTTCCGAGGCGGTCTCTCTACCAATTCAGCTAACCAATTGGTAGAGCGACCGGAACACGGGAGATGCCTTTTCTCTGCAGTAGGCGTAGTGAAACTGATGATGATGATGAATGGCCACAACCATTTCGCATTTTCAGTCGTTGTACTGATCTTTCTCCACCCTCTGAAAGCTTTGTGCACCTTGCGTGGTGTTCCAGAGCATACGGAATCGGCCCACCATTGACCAAGTGGTGATTGGATGCCATGACATCATCACGTGACGTACCATTGTATGCCGTCACGCGATTTGACATCATTTCATGCGACGTCATGATGACGTCAAGCAATTTGGCAGGTAGTGTGATCATGAAGGCGTGTGTACTGGCGTCCCCGCGTGATAACGTCATCGCGTGATGAGGATATTTTTCTTTGCTGACGTTGAAGTGGCTGACAGTCAATGTTAACGGGATCTAAAGCTATCTCCTTTAATAATAATAATAATAATAATAATAATAATAATAATAATAATAATAATAATAATAATAATAATAATAATAATAATAATAATAATAATAATAATAATAATAATAGTTAGTAGTAGTAGTAGTAGTAATAGTAGTAGTAGTACAGAACGACTATTTCACCTTTACGGCCAGTGCATCCTCGTTGTCGTAGGTGAAGACGCGCTGGGAGCCCGCTGCGTTGCAGAGCGTGGATGCGTGATCCATCGAGTACGTAATCTGGTACACGGTCTTGTCCCCTGAGCGTCTGCCTGGACACACCTGATATCGCGAGGACAGTGGCGGGACAAGAGGAAAGTTTACAGGGTGCGCGCAAACGAGGCTTAAAATGAAACGCTAAATGAAAATAAAAATATATATATCCCAAAAGTCAAGCCGGTTCTCGGCTATGGGCAAAGAAAAACATTACCTTTCAGTGAACTAAGGGTAGTGGTAACCTCGCACGCTCTCTTCACGCTGCTGGTTCCCTAGAAGGGGTTCACGTAATAATCAAATAACTTCAATAATGGAGTTCACTCCCTCTCGAATCGACTGCTACCAAAATATTTGGAGTCCGTAACGTGCGAGTGTAGATACAGGGATGCGCCTCACGCTTCAAGCGCTTTCTCTCTCTCTCTCGCTCTTTGTGGCAGTGAGAGAACTGAAATCTGTGGTATGAAAGAAGTGGAAAAGAGGCAAGAAGCTATGACCGTTCGTCAGGGCGTGTCGTGACCTTGAGCGCTTTTCTTTTTTTTTCTTCGAACGTGCTGCTTCAAGTGTGATGGCGGCCACTCGCGTTGACACGTAGCGGCACCCCACGGCGGCAGCGGTAACCATGCAGTTCACGATGCTCTGCTCTGCGAATGGTCGTGGCATTGTGTGTATGTCATCATTTGTCGAGGCATCAGGGAGGGAGATTTCGACGTCATTAAAAGGCCTCTAAACCACACCCAGTTCAAAGGCAAAGCGATGTTTCTTTCTCGCCTGCGCTACCCTTCGCAGAAGCGCCACGGCTGCGTGTCTGAATAATGTGTGCCGAACTTCGGGAGTTCGAGCTGGAATAATGTCTGATATACATTACAGCGTATATTCTGTGCCTTAATGGCAGGTGCATCATTGCATCGCTTTTCGTTTGAACAGTCCCATAAATTATACATTTCCTTTACTGTTTTCTAATACACAGTGTTCGGCATCGTTAACTTGCCTGAATAAAGCTGACCGGTCGTGCCTTAAAAAAAAAACACGAACATATCCACCCGCAGAGTATCATACTCTGCGGGTGGATATGTTCGTGTGTTTTTTTTTCAAGGCACGACCGGTCAGCTTATAGTGACGTTTGTAGCTGTGCACCACTCAGTAGCAGCCAGCAGCCTATTGGCCGTGCCGTCAGTGCGGCTCATCGCGTTCTGCAACACTTTCAGGCGCAAAACAGTCGATCACTAGTTGCGATGCGTACCTGCGAACTCGGAAAATAATTTTGCGTTCGTTAAGGGAATTCCAGCACAAAGTGCCTTTACTCGAGAGCGAAAGGTTGCGAAGAAGCAGCGCGCTTGCGGTGCGCGCACTGAGGAGTGGGCCAAGTAATGGCGACTGCTGTAGCACACGGCACATTTGTCTCCTCCCTGAAGGGAGCGGAGGTGAACCAAGGAGGAATAAAGAGAGATTGCTGGAGTGGAAGCTCCCGCAATGCCTTGCCAGCAGAAGTGAAACCAGCTTTTGCCACTGCCAAGTTGGCGGAAACATGCTCTTTTCTGGTAGTGCCCACTTAAAGATCCAGTGGCTTTGATACCTTAATGTGAATGTTGCGTTAGTTCAATATTAAAAGATAGTTGTTCCCGACGAAATAACACACAGAAACGCGTATGGGTGACTGAATCTTCAACGAACTTTGCCTCCAATTAGAAGCTCACTAAGGAAGACTAGTAACACTAAGACGCACTTGTAGCCCTATGTGACCCACAAGCTTTCGTGACAAGAGGTGTTCGCCAGGGATGCCCAATGGCATCGTATCGCAGTTTCGGCAGATTTCTTCCCAGCCCCACGGGACGGCTTTATGCTCTCCCATAGTAGAGTGCCAAGTGCTCTAAGTCGTTAAACACATTTTTCTAAACACACAAGCCACCCAGCAGGCTTTTAGCGGGACGGCTCAGTGCTCTCCCATAGTTGAGTACGAAGTACACGAAATCGTTTAACATTTTTTTCTAAACAGATCCTTCACACATCCAGCAGCGCCTTGAGGAAGGCTTTCAGCTGTCCCAAAGTAAAGTACCGAGTACTCTAAATTGTTAACTACTTTTTCTAAACACACATCCCCTCCTTAGGAGTTGTTCTTTCCATAGATCCTCTCCGTAGGAAAGTGGCAAAGTGCCCTAATATTGACGGCTTTCCAATGACCGGTCTGGGGTCAGTTAATCACCGCTTATGCGGATGACTTCTCTGTGTTCGTGCGAAATCAAGCCGGTTACCGCGCTTTCTTGGAGTTGTTCGAAGAGTATGCCAGTTTATTGGGTGGTTTCCTTACCGTACATAGAGCCGCACAGATCTTCGCGAATGCCGCTGACTTCAATTTGCCACTTGACGCCAAAGTGACGGCGGTGAAAACCACAGCATGCGGGCACATTGCACTCATACCCAAACTTTTTGCGAGCCGCCTTGTGTCGTTGGTAGGAGCCTTCCTATGGGACGGGAAGAGGCCGAAAGTTCAACGAAAGTTCCTGAAGCTCTCAAAAAGCTGTGGAGGACTCAGTCTGCCAGATGTTGAGACATTCACAACGGCACTTGAAGCTAAAACAGTTCCCAAATTGTTTCAGGACAATGACTATCCTGGTCGTAGCTTATTGCTATATTGAACCGTATCTATTGGAGCCTCATTAACGTCGGAAACGTACCGGGGACCTCAAGCAGAACATCCGCATGCTTTTTATAAAGCAGCAGAGGGCCTCAAGCGTTCAGTCAACGGCGATGCCACCGAAGAATACTTTGCAAAGCTTGCACCCGCACGCATTAGCGAAATGTTAATAGGTCGCTCGATTACTGACGACGAAAAACAGAGATGGAGGCCCAGCAAGTGGAACAAATGGCGGAACAACCATGTACCAGAAGTAGTTAGAGAATTTGATTGGCTGCGGCGCTGGGACGCATTGCCCACTCGTCAGAGACTGTCGAAGTGGGGCGTCGTTCCCAATGACCACTGCCCCAATTGCGGCAAAGAAGAAACGATCCGCCAAACGATGTTTGAATGCGTAGCGGCGAAAGGCGTTTGGCAAGTGTCAGTTTCTTCGGGCGAACAGCGCAGAAGGGGCTTATCCGAACAAATTGTACTTTACGTCACATGTTCGTCTTGTGGTGTCGGTGCTGTATAGCCAAAGTCCGCCGACGACCCCAACGAACTGCAAACCCAGCGTTACACAAGTTTAAAATGATTATGGTTCGGTTCCTTACCGTACAGATTGAAACGCAGGGTGAAGAAGCCTTCATCAGAAGGTGCCACATACGTTTTTTTTTTTTTTGGAGTTTGGAATGGGAATATTGAATTTCCTTTACTGCTGTTTTAATTTACGAAAAAATATTGCTTCTCGTTGCACATATTATGTAAATCGGTTCAAACATTGTGCTTTTTGCGTTTCCTTTTCTCTTTGTTTTCTTGAGTGATTCGTGTTCTGTGAGAACATTGGAGTGCTGTTTGTTAAATTGTGTTTATGTTCTCTTGTTTGTACATGCCACTGAAGTGATTTTGTTACACCAGACAGCTGTACTCACCTGAAACCAGTTGTTACCAGTTTGCAATAAACTTCCCTGTCTTAATCGCTAAACGGTGATATTTTATCATGCCCCTAGTAACATGGCCACCGCAACCGCCATCTTGCCAGAGGCACGGCTTCACTCCTGGGCAATCATTTCCACCCCAGAAATTTTTTTAAAATCCTCCTTGAGGTGTACGAGCGCATCGAGGCGCTCTGGCGGTGCCAAGAAGGTTACGTCGCAGCAGTGCGTTGACGTCACGCTCCTCTCGCAGTGCGCGTTGACGTCACTCTCGCCCTCGACTGCCACGCGCTCGCCGCAGTGTCCGCAGATGCCGCCTCGTGCATCAGCTGCGGGCGCAGCGGCGAGTGTCACCTCTCTCTCTCTCTCGCTTCACGCTCTCTACCACTCGCTACGCTCGGACGCCACCCATGCGCAACGCTGCTGCTTCGCATCCCATCAGGGTTCTTTTTGGGAAGATTCTTTTTGTTGTTCCAGCCTTGAAAAAAAAAAGAAAATCAAGCTTGGCAATAGAGATTGAAAACCCTCTTTGGTTTTCTATTTCCTCCTCCATTTCTTTCGTGATCTAATTTTAATTTGTTCTTCTTCTAGACCTATTTATTCATTCCTTTTTATGCATCCGTTTATTTCTTCTTTCATTATTCTTCTTCCTTTTTGCTTTCGCGTTCTATTTCACGACTGCTCCTCTTTTTAAATTTTTTTTTATACGTGGCTTTCCTTGCTTTCTTCCAAGTGCTTTAGTTTCTTTTCAGCTGATGATAATCACTGTACATCATAAAGGTGCTACACTTATGCAGTGCACCCCGCTCCACCGAGGCGGTGCTCTCAGCCTGCATAGGTGCATAGGTGCATAGCCGAAACATGCGCACATCGTAGACGCCTACAGATCGGTGCTTTCGCTATATTATTACCTCGTTTTTTCCTTACCTCCGTGTAGCTGCCGAAGGAGTTGGCGCTCGGGTCCGACACACACAGTTCGTAGAAGCCTGCTTTGGCGCCCGAGAGCAGAACGTTCCAGCGTCCTTTCATGGTGACAGACAACAGACCTCTGGCGCGTGCGCTTCTGGTGGACATGTCGTTGACGACGTAATATGCAGTGCCCTGCGGATTAGTCACACAAGCCGAGTTTCGTAGAATATTTACTATACTCAGATATTACCAAGAAGTTGATCATGTATTTCGTGCAGCGCTCACGACAGCGAACGGAAGAAGTACACAAAGCAGGTGCCGACTGTTTACTGTAGTTTATATCGCGGAGTAAGAAGACGAAAAAGGATAAAGAAAGAAAGAAAAACACCAGGCCATAATCACTAACAGTTGGGCGGCAAGGTACTCTATATTAAAAAAAACTTAAAAAAAGCGATAACAATAGATAAAAACTGATATTTTAAAGTCATAATCCAAGGCCGGCCCGTAGCAAGGGCAGATGCCATAGCCCCTACCCATACCCCTCCACAAAATTTTGATTAAAAGAGGTGGTTTACAAGAAAGACATAATGAGAAGAGATATTTTACCTAAAATCAAGGCTTTCAGCAAGTGCCCCCCCAACACACACACCGAAATATTTTGAATTCAAGGAGCCGCCATTCCTGTGCTTTGAATCCAAAGAGCCTCCAGCTGCTGCTTTATTTTTATGTGGGAAGGGGGGAGCTTAAGTGATCGGAGTTTTTCGGAGCTATTGTTTCAGCAAACACGCGTGCACCAACAACCAATTAACGCAACCAGTTCGCGCCGAAATACCAAGATAAATATGCAGGTCCCGGGCGCGCTGCTCTGATAGATGTTGAAATGTTGGCTGATGGAGGACGGTGAGATGAAAGAATCGCCAGAACTCTGCCGCACAATATGTATGACGCTGGGTTACGTAAGCTTTTACAATACGTAAATATGACAACAAGACGCCTACCAGATCGAAGTTGTATTGCTGGGCGACCTCGTCCGCGGGGAAGTCCAACGGGTGACGTGTCGGCGGCATGACGAAGCACTTCCTCACCGTGTTATCGCCGTAGAAATAGTGGCCGATGGCTATGAAGATGTACGGGGTGATGCCGACGGCGCTGTTTTTGGAATGCGAGCAAAAAAGAAAATATCATACGCATTCATCAACCCAAGTGACGAGCATCATAGGCTTTAATGCGCAATAGAGAAAACTGGCTTTGGTGTCTATGGAAGCTGCAACGCACGACGCTTCAGTGAGCATGGGAATGATGGGCAGTATACAAATTTGCCTAGTCTTCGTACTTCTGGCTGCGTTTGGCTTCGCGTGGCTTGAAGCTGCTTGATCACGAGACGACAGTCGGCAAATGTGAAGCAGTTGCATTTCACCACGTTAACCTTTTACGCTCATCATTTCAAATCGGCTTGCGTAGTTCACAATGACCCGTACTCTTATTGGAGACAAAATAAATTATAAAAAAACAGAAACAAAACCACAAGTACGAAGCCAGCAAGGAAAGACACAAGGCGAATCTGCAGTGTACTACCTATCATTCCCATGATGGCTGAGTGATCGTATACCGCCAGAACCGCAAATTTAGAAAACTCAATGACAAGCCTTGTGCTACACTTATGTAGTCTTATATGAAATTATTAGATTTGTGGGGTTTAACGTCCCAAAACCACCATATGATTATGAAAGACTCCGTAGTGGAGGGCTGCGGAAATTTTGACCACCTGGGGTTCTTTAACGTGCACCCAAATCTGAGTACACGGGCCTACAACATTTCCGCCTCCATCGGAAATGCAGCGGCCGCAGTCGGGATTTGAACCCGCGACCTGCGGGTCAGCAGCCGAGTACCTTAGCCACTAGACCACCGCGGCAGGGCTATATGAAATTATTACTGCAGCAATACACACACCACACACACACACACACACACACACACACACACACACACACATATATATATATATATATATATATATATATATATATATATATATATATATATATATATATATATATATATATATATATATATATATATATATATATATATATATATATATATGTGAAGAAGAGATATGCCGTTGCCCCAAAAAAAATTTCAGCCAGTTTCAGGTCGTGAAAACCGTCGGTAAACGAAAGTTCCAGTTCTTGAGTGTATACGACTGGATAACAAGATCGCGTGTTGTCGTGAATCCGCTGCTGGATTTGAGATGGGCACGCTTACACATCCCGAGAATCACCATCATTTCGTTTTACTCATCTCCCTATCAGCTCCGCCTTCTGGTGACGCGACGCGCTCGCTGACTGCTACACAACGACGACGGTATACGTGGTAGACTAAGCTTTGCTGTAAAACATATTTGAGGAGGCCTTCTTCTGGGAACGTAGTTGGTATTGCTTATAGTATCGAATTTCACCACTAGTCGACACAACACACCCGAGGAAGACATGAACACGACGACATAGACGGCCTCGTGTCTTATCTGCGCATGTTTTCACTAGCGGCAAAAAGTGATACAGTTCGCAATAAATGAATCCCGGGCTGCAACACTCATACGGGAGTAGATTACCCGGGAATCCGTATGCACATTGCAGCTGCAGATCCTTTGTTCCTCTGTCGTGTGCTTGCTGCGCCGACTAACCACCTTCCTTACTGTCTAATATACTAATGGAAGCCGCCCAGTGTATTCCCTTCCCCCCCCCCCCACTCCTCCTTCTGCGATTGGATAAGCTAGAACAGGAATCTTAAACATGCGGTACCTATAGACATATGGACTGGTGTCATGGCCGCCATATTGGCTGTTAATATTTGTGCGTCGCATCTTTAACAACCAAACGAGTAATTTTACGGTAGACGCAAATGCATGAAAATGGTTGGAATAATGAACAGGATGTTTCATTACCTTATTATTAGTTCACGTCACAATATGCAATAACGAGAAAACATCCGTTGAACAATCCAATTGGCAAACAATACTTGTCTGTATTGTCTGTAAATAATTGTCTGTAAAAAAGAAGCGTGACAGCCTGATCAAGGTGGGGAATCAGCGTCACCGTTTCGACAGTTTTCGCAAAGTGAAGTTGGCTGAATTTTATTATTCAACACATGAGATTAGTCTGTGTATTACCATTCTATTCTACAAATTTCCACATTACATGATATATTCTGACTTCATTGTGAGGCGAATTTTCATTTGTCTTCGCCTAGTTTATTTTGTTCGTTTAATTGCTCACAACATACAATTCAGTATATGTCGATGTGACGTTCTGTTTTTTTTTTTGAAGTGCTTTTACTTCTTCGAAACAATCTTTCCTGTTACGAAGTTGCGTTCATTTCATTTGTTTTATTTTTAACTGTTAAAAAAAAGGTCAATTGGCGCATTAGAGTTTTCAGATTTCTATATTGTGTGACTATGCAACATTTTCATGACTAAATGGACACCCTTCTTTTTTTTTTCTTTTAGAGCCGCGTGCGACACTATCTGCCCATGACTATGCTCGTCCCGCCTTTTTTTTTCTTAATTAGTATTTTCATGAGGTTATTTCACACAATGGACTGTAGTTCAAACCGAAAACCACAAAATGAAGTTGGTGGACAGGGCCAACGGACGGGTTTCTTTCAGAATATTTTGGGCTCAAAAGCATACATCTTAGTGGCTCGTAGTTGCCCAAGGCTATGTTGGGTCACCGCAGGGTTTATACATGGCACCGGCGGTGGGTTCCCGGATCGGTGCCCTGAGTTAACTTTTTTTAAAGCCAGTTATCAGCTTGATCATCAAATATCTTGATGGCAAATATTTTTAACAAACGGTATGTACGAGATATGGCATAGTGACGCAATGTGGCCAACGGGGTACGCCGGTCGTCAATGCCTATAGTGTAGGGGGCAGCCACCTTTTCCCCACATCATGTGGGAATGCTTGTCCCGGCCACAAAGTACCAACTCTCCATGGTACAGAGCTTGCTAAGGGAGCCCTAGGAGGCCTTTGTCGCTCGAGCTGACTCGGAGACTAAAAAGGGTCTCTTGGATTAGGCTGTGCGCACAGAAACGGACAGTGGAGTCCTGGACAAGGGACTCACCCTTGCCGCTTCCTTGTATCTCATGCTTTTCGAATGAAGTTCTTCAACCGATCGAACAATCAATCAACCAATCAATAAATCAATCAATCGATCAATCAATCACTCGATTGCATCAAATTTTCTGACAGGAGCCCGCTAGTGGATATTGGCTTCAGCCACTTGGGACCCCTGAGCTAAGCTGCTTCGCAGTGACAAGAAAAAAAGAAACAGAAAGAAAGACTTCGGCCCGCCCACTTGAAGTCCATGGCATATTGCAAGGTCCAGTCCAACTGGGGATCAGCAGCGGCAAGTGCAGTGACCGCGTGGCGTCCCAGCTGTTTCGGCATCTGAAGCAGGTCATCTATTTTCTGCGAAGAAACGGAAGCACCAGTGTACTTATGGAAAAGCGGCGCAGCGCTGGAAGCGAACGAAATGCGCAAATATAAGTTCGGCAGATTTTACAGGACTGACTTGTGACCAGGACATACGAAGAGCGTGAATTATAGCAACGAATGCAAGCATTCCATGTTACTACGGTACCTTACAGGCACAAACTTAGGCCACAACTCGCCCAGTAAGCGCTTATGGATTCAAGCATGCTTTGAATTATTTGAGTAGCTTTATATTTTGCATTTGCGTTCAAAAGTAGCACAAGAACACATGGAACCTCCGTTACCGCGAAACTTGAGCAATTGCATTCTTTGCGCCCATGGTAGTGATAAATCCCGCACGAGCCGAGATTCTCGGCCCGCGACCAGCATTCGCAGCAGAACTATACCCACCCGAACCCGGTCCGGTGGCTCAACAGCGAAACAGGGACCCCCCCCCCCCCTCCCCCCACCCACACCCAATAAATAATTTCTTTCCCCTGCCCGGCCCGTCCTGACCGAACATTGGGCCTGACAGAGGCCTGAAGCAGTCATCTAGGTTGTGTTCCCAGGACATTGAATAGACAGAAAAACGTTTTAAGTAGCAAGCATCTGCGATTATTTCAAGCAAGATACTCTATAACAAGTATTCTTTAATCTGCGGCGGTAATTGCTTGCACAAAAGGACCTCACTGGGGTAACAGTTCACAGAATATACAGGGGTGGATGAACGGTTACTTAGCAACGATATACTGCACAACTTTTCCCCACAAATACAATGAGAATTATCAAGAGCGTTTTGTAGCAGATAGTGTAGCAAGAAGAGTGGTTTAAAGCATGAGCTCAGTTTCAACAAGGAGCGCTGTAAGAACAGAGGAGTCAGAGAGCTTAACACACTTTGTTTTCACTGCGCTCTTCATTGAAACTTAAAGCATCTTCTACCATCAGACCCAATCGTGCACCCTTCTATGACCCTATGTTCAAAATAGTGACATATTTACACGGCAAGAGAAAAAGAAAAAAAAAAGCTTTTTACCTTTGTGATAAATACACTAACCTACATAACAAACTCGGTGCACCACGCGTCCTTTTTAAATACGTAAAACTACTGGAAAGACGAAAAAGGGATCTAATTTTACGCCATTGTTTTCATACACCCCAGCATTTCTAGTATATACAGTCTGTATAGGGCCGACCAACTTGTGTCTTTTTTTATTGTTAAGAGGCGTTTATTGTTAGCTTTTATTTCTATTTTCTTGCTCACTCCCCTCCGTAAAAGCTTTTACATTTAGGGTTTCAAGAAGTGAAAGACGTTTCTGTGGAATTGTAAAGAATTCATTCCTTAACGTGTTATTGTGTGAATGGTCAAATTATCAAGATATTCTGGCTGTAAGCATGCCTTGCACTGTTGCATCAGATATCCTGTCGCCCCGCTCTTTCTTGAACTGGTTGCGATAGCCGCATCGGTGCACGGAATTTGCCTTGCGAGTTGTGAAGGCGTCGGCAGTCGTAATAGTTCTCAGACGTCCACCATCTCCTTAAAGCAAGTTTCGGACGTCTCTGTGGACTTTTGCAGAATGAACATATCTTTCCAGTTCACTGCTTCATTTGTCCCGTTTCAAACGTCATGCCACTCTTGAATGTAATTGATAAAGCTAATCTTTGAGCGCTCCTCGTTGCAGGTATCAGCAGTGTATGTTATGCGTGATTTGTACTATGCTGTAGTTTTCCTTTTCTTATTTCACATTACAATGATGTACGCTTTGCTAACGATGCTGTACCAGATGAAGAAGAATAGTAGAGAAGGAAAAGCAGGGAGCTTAATTAGTTCAAGAAAGCCGGTTTGCTATCCTACACGTGGGGACGGGAATGGGGTGATTGAAAGAGGTGGAGAAAAGAGTGGAAAGAGAGAGAAAACACATAACACAGCACACACACAAACCTGCAGCGGGTTACAAGTCCACCACGCTCGCGAGGTAAAAGAGATCACTGTCACAGCCGCTTCTCCAATTTGGTTTTTTTTCTTAGAAATTTCAGGTGTGTGAATAGGCGACGATGAGATTTTTATCACTTCAGGGGTTCGTTCCAGTTTGCTAATAAAGATGCGAACAAGCTTCTCGACGCACGGTCGTTGTATGCGTGTGGTTCGGAGTAAGGGGACATCGCCCGGCACGGAATTCGTTACTCTCTCTTTGAAGCGAAGTACATCGTCAAGAAAATATACTATGCCCTGCAGCTGGTTTAATAGACCAACGCTTATCCTGATCATTCCAACGCTGTTGCTGCAAGTATCACCCTGTAGCTCTCACTGCGAAAAAGCTCCGCATAATATTTTGTTTCACTCTTGTTGAAGGGCAGTAAACGACTTCAGTTGATGATGTGGAATCTCAACAATACCTTAAGTGTGCGGATGGCACCTCGTGTTTGATTCGCTGGTGGCATCTGGGGAGGGTCGAAAATCCCCACGCTGTAGATTCCCTCGTCCCAGAGTGGTTGCAGTGGATTTGGCTCGGTGACTTTCAAGTCTTCCTCCGCCGACTGTAGGTAGCTGCATGTAATGACAGGAGCCGTGGTGACATTGTCAGTACGATTTCAATATGTATGTTAAAAAAGACACTTCAAAAAAAAAACATCACTTGAATCGAAGTGTATGAACGCATCATTTGGCAATTTAAAAATTTCACAAGAAACTTGATCAGAGACTTTAACGAGGCATTAAAGATAAATATTGAATCGTTTCTATTGATAAAACGCACCATTAAAACTCGAATGTCATAAGCTTCATGGTTGTAAGTTCATTATTAGTGGAAAAAAAATCAAGGCTCAAGTTTTGTTTTTAAATGTCGCACTGTAATATCCGCGCGTGACGTAAACCATTTTACAACCCAATTTAAGTATTTTCGCGACATCGACACGATGAAGTTTTCTGAGACTTCGTATGCAAAGTCTATGGCACCTATACATTACGATGTACTTCAAATTTATCAATTAGAAGCAACGTCGCATATAGTACACACCTTCAAAAATTAATGACGTCATAATGTTTGACGCGGGAATCTCAAGGTGGCGCCTCCACCCTCAGCTTCTTTTTGCGCGTCTTCTTGCTTACCAAGTGTCGTGTCGTGTTAATAGTGGTGTTTTCGGGATTGCGAAATTGTATTTTGCTAATACGCAAAACGGCGTCTTGCTCTTCAGTGTCCTCTTAAACTTACTTTAGACAAACGCACACACCGTCACACTCACTCGCCTGCCTTCGCTTCTCGGTGGAGTCCTAAACTGCGACTCGAAGAAAGCCAAATTGTGAGAAGCCTTCGGCTCCTATCTTCATTTGCAGCGATTTCTAATTTACGCCCACTACTAAAGATGCCACCACAGACGCGAAAATTTCTGCGAAATGAGCTTGCTAACGCTAGCACGTTGGTAACTGTCGGGGTGTTACGCCTAAATGCCACAATAGCATAATGACGGACGCCGTAGTGGAGACCTACGTAAATTTCGACCATCAGGTATTTTGATTTCTTTAGCATGCACTTAGGTCTGAGAACACAGGCCTCCATTCCCTCTCCATCGAAGTGGAACCGCCAAGGCCAGAATTTGTTTCCGCGACCTTCGAATCAGCAGCCGATTACGGTGAATCAGCAGAATCATTGTACGGTGAATGGAAAGGAGGGTCGAAAATCTCCACGCTAAAGATTTTGTGGTGAGTGGTTGCAGTGGACTTGGCTTTTTAACCTTCAAGTCTTTTTCCGCCAGCGGCAGGTAGCTACGACACGAGCCGAGATATTGTCAGACCAAAAAAAAAGTAATTGATTACTGGTGGACCATTCCACGTATATGTAATTGAGTTACGCAAGACTATAAAGTTCCGAGAAAGTAATCGATTGTATTACAAAAATGCACCAACATGTAATTGATTACAAGTAATTGATTACAAGTAATCGACCACTTGTAACGCGTTACGTACAAGCCTGCCATATTGCAAGCTGTCTACTACTACTCTGCACGAACGCCAACTTACTTGAAGGAGAAACCAACTCCCAGGTGCGTGCCTCGGTAAGCGGGGTGGTTGTTGATGAAGTTGCTCAGGCTCTTGCTGAAGGTTGCCTGTCGCGAGAGCATGTTGCGGCCGTCCTTGTAGAGGGAGTCGAAGAAGATGTAGTCGCAGATGCCGTCATCCGGGAAGGCGTCCGGTGTGCTCGCCCTCTCTCCCATGATACAAACCATGGGCATCTTGTCCACAACTGTATTTCCGATACCCGAACGTAGTCAGGAGTCATGAATTTATTAGTGTATAATTGGCGACGTCCCCCATCACAAAACCAGGGTGCAGTAAAAGCTCAGTGATACCAGTCTCGTGAGGTAGGGAAAATATCCGTATCATCCGAAAGTCGTATCACCGGAAGACACGGAAAATCAGTACGCGACAAATGAAAGCTGGCGTGCTTTTTTCATTTGTTGGTTTTCAGAACCCCAGCAGCATCATGATCGCTCTGAATAAGTAGGTCGCTAGACGTGAACGTTCCTACTTGTAGTCGTTGTTATACGGCGCGTGTGCGGAACCAGATTCGTTACGACCCCTGCCCACTAGTGGGCTCTTTCTTATTTTAGCACGCTTTTTCGCATGGCCACACAGTACCAATGCAAAAGCAACCTAAAAAGCACCTCGCATAAAATCGATGAAAGCCAAATATTTTTTGAAACGCTGTCCTTTGTTCTTATATTCTTATTGTGAGAGGCTTGTTCGCCCGAAGATTTACTCAAGAGCACTGTTCAACATAACGAGTCTCCAAATCGAACAGTCGGGCGAAGTGCACGTCCTCAACAATCGTGCATGTTAGCGTTGTGAGACCAAGCTCATTCTCGAAGACCATCCTCAAACCGCGGAGCGGAACCACGAGATTGAATAAATAGAAAAGTAAACATGGGTTGGAGCCTATGGGGCGCGAATTCTCAAGTGATGAATGATATATTGTCACTATCCCCCAAGAGGAAGGTATATAACAGCTGTCTCTTAGCGGTACTTATCTGCGGAACACGAACCTGGAGGATTACAAAGATGGCTCAACTTGAGTTGAGTACGACGCAGCGAGAAATGAAAAAGAAAACGGTAGGTGTAACCTTAAGGGACAGGAAAAGAGCAGAGTCGGTCAGGGAACAAACCGGTGTTAAAATATCATAGTTGAAATATAACATGAGCCGAGCACGTAGTACGTAGACAGACAGGTTAACCACTCGTCATTAAGGATCACAGAATGGATTCTAAGAGAGGGTAATCAGGGGAGGGGGAGACGCGAAGTTAGGTGGGCAGATGAGTTTAGGAAGTTTGCTGGTATAAAGTGGCAGCAGCGAGCAGCGGACAGAGTTGACTGGCAGAACATGGGAGAGGCGTTAGTCCTGAAGTGGGAGTAAGGCTGATGATGATGATGATGATGATGATGATGATGATGTGGTGATGATGATTACATTTCATAGAATGACTGACATTGTGATAACACGGCTTGTATAGATGTGACAGCGGCGTGTGAATATAATACTACATCGCTGCCTCAAGAACAGCGAAACGCGTCGGGATAAAAAAAAAACGACGACGCCGACGTCAATTTTAATTTAACACGAATGCCATATGAAGGCGCCTTAGCTGCTGCAAGATTCGTGTGCCTAATTTGCTGTGTCCAATGCGGCAGCACAGATCGCACATGTTTGAACCTGTGGGGTAGCCACGTTGTCAGATTGTGGCAGCATATTTACGTTCGTATCAAATACCACATAGTGAGAAGGGTTCGCAACAACCATACTCCGTTACATTGCAGGCTAATAATAGGCTTTGGCCGGGACCACAAAAAAATTCGTATCACCCCGAAATCATTTAGAGAGGCTAACACCATAACTAAAAGACACTTTATTAGAGTCTTCCGGCGGTAATGTGAGAAAGTTAGAAAACGTATTGTTTGATAATTATTAGTGTTCGCAGTATACTGCTCAGAAAGCTTGGCGTTTTGTACGCTTAAACCTCATTTACCTGTCACAATATTGGCGTATAAAAAAGTCTTGCGATAGCGAGATAAATAAAATTGTGATAGCAATAAAATGTACTAATAAGAAACGGAAACTTGTGGCAATAACGAACCTTGCGGCTCACCGCAGAACTCATTTGCAGCGTGTATACTCTGATATAGAGCTCTTTGAAAACAGGGACTTTAACGTTATAGTGTGTAGTAAAGTGTTTTAGCAAGTTAGAAAATATACTGTGTCACAATTTGAAGTGTTTGTTCACACAAGTGCTGTAAGTGTGCCTTCTTGTACGTTGAACCCTTATTTACCTGTTACAATAGCGATGTACTAAACAGTATTTTAGAAAAGTATTGAAGAACGTTTTAGCCACATTCTATAAATAGAAAGTGACTTGCTTCCTTCCGGTGCATCAGGTGGCACGTAAGGCGCTCTGGATGTCGTCGGTGCCGTCGGTGTCATCGGTGTGGGAGGAGGTGGCGTCCGCTGTCCTGAAGTTGTCGGGCCTTCGCCGGGTCGGTTGATGACAATTTCGACGCTTTGAGTTAAAACTGGGCCACCACGCTTGCTACTTGACTTGTCGTTGATGACTGCGTCCGTGGGCTGCTCTCTAACACCTGTGGATGCCTCCACTGTTTACCTGTCTCAGCATTAACTCGGATAACAAACGAAAACAGTAAAACGAAATCCGGACATTATTGATTTTTTTAATGCAAATGACCGTAAACTGGCCGGAACGCGTGGCTAGATCATGGTGGAAATGAAAAGATTGCGAATTATGACAACAAATTCAAACATAATTTCAGTAATCTCAGTGGGAATTTCATGTTGAAATGGTGTTTAAAGGTTACGAAAAAAAAATTGGCAGATCCCGCACACATTGGCAACAGATGTTATGTGAAGCATGCGGATGGAAGGCGAGTATCTTGTAATGTTTTTATTGAGCAAAACGTTACGAAGTGGTGATATGGATATGTACGAATGCATATACAGACGTTGAACAGCATATGTTTTCAGGAACGATGCCAACCGCAACATTGATATTAGCAACACTAGAAGCAGTAAGCTGATATGAAGTGACAGTGCTCGCGAGTATGGAAGCCTCTCGCACTGCCGCATAAAACACTTCAGCAGGCGGCACCAGTCAACAGGCTCCGAAACGCGCAGGAAAAGCTCGCGCATTTTTCCGGCGCGTGACCAACCTCCTTCCACGCGCCGTGACGTCAACTCGGCGATCGGTGACGTCACGCAGCACGTAGCTCGTCAATTGGTCTAAATCAGGTTTCATCGAACACTAATGAAGTCAACGTCACCGAGTTGACGTCACTGCGCGTGGAAGGAGGTTGGTCACGCGCAGGAAAAATGCGCGAGCTTTTCCTGCGCGTTTCGGAGCCTGTTGATTGGCCCTTAAACCCGACGTGACGGTTGTATGAGATGAGTGCATATGTAAGGTTATAAAATTGAATAGCCCGGCACTGCCAGCACAATCGACACGTCAGGAACATTAGGATTTATTTGAAAAGTGGTTCCGAGACCTGGCGTGTCTGTGGTAGAGTACTTGATGATAACGCAGAAATCAGCAGGGTTTGATATCTGCTGGGACCCTATTTTTTTGAACTCGTCGGGTCAATGCTGCCGTCGTCAGCTTTTTTTTTTTTAATGCTCACGCGTTATAAGATGTATCTATATATCACTGTAGATAGATAGATAGATAGATAGATAGATAGATAGATAGATAGATAGATAGATAAATAGATAAATAGATAAATAGATAGATAGATAAATAGATAGATAGATAGATAAATAGATAGATAGATAGATAGATAGATAGATAGATAGATAGATAGATAGATAGATAGATAGATAGATAGATAGATAGATAGATAGATAGATAGATAGATAGATAGATAGATAGATAGATAGATAGATAGATGTATAAATAGATAAATAGTAAAGGTAAAAAAAAGCTTGAGAAAGCGCCAACCCCCTGTGTACACACATACATAAGCGGTTATATACAGCAGAACGAAAGATATGTATACAATAGCATCAAACATTAGCATTTTTTTCTGGCATCAATTCATTTGACAAAAAATGTACATAATTATGATTAGCACATAACAAATAATCAGAGACTATTTATGCACAACGATGTCAGCCAACATACAGAAAATAATAAACACACATGTATGAGCCGCATATGCAAGTTACACAAAGTAAGAAGATGAATCGGAAGAGGTATGAAAGTGAGCTTTTAAAATAAAAGCGTATGTCTTCTTTTTGGGCACATAAATGGAGCAACTTTGTTCAAATAAAGTCATCACAGTGGGGTGTTCATTAAGGAAGTGGGGAATTAGGTAAGTTAGCTTTTGTCCATAATAGTTAGTACGAAACGTATCTTTCTTGAGGCTGATGTGTCGTAAACAATGACTGTGGTCCCGCTCGTGAAACTTCCTCAGAAATTCAGTTCGGTTTGATTTAACTTCAAGATTTATGATCATTGCTAATTTTTATATCGGATAATAATAATGACTACCATTCCATGTTTCTCAAAAAAGAGGGGGGGGGTGGCCATGTGAGATGGAAATTATATGAATTCAAATAATTGCATTGCTCGTTTTTGCAATAGATATAAATAGCTGAGGTTAGTTTTTGTCGTCATTCCCCATATTAAAAGGCAATAGTGAATGTGTGAATGTATTGTTGCGTAATAAACCTGTCTTTTTAACCACACTGGTAAAAAGTGGCGTCACGTTCTAGTGTACCAACTGCTGGAGAGATTTTTTTCGTAATTTATATGCACAGACCAATCTAAATACTCGTGAAAAAAGACACCGAAGAGTTTGAGAGACATAACGTGTTCAATAGGCTGCCTATGAAAGCTAATAATATTTTTGCTATTGCTACCAATACACCTTCCCTGCATAGTTCCTCTAAACTCATTCATACGAAAGTTCAGACTTGCCAAGTTTAAGAGTCCTGTTACTGCACCTTTCGTCCACTTTCTTTCTCGTTACACTAAGAATGTGCTGACGGGTTCGGTGCGTCGATAGGGTCAAGAGCGCCATGACGTCATGTCTCACCATATTTATTGACATCATGACTCGCCCACAATTTGTTCTGACACGTTTTTTTTTTCGTTTACCAAGCGTCTCTTCGCGCCGAACGTGGTGATTTCGTAATCTTGAAAAACTTATATCAAAACAATAATTTTCTCTTTAGCGTCTCTAATGGGCTTCTAATTCTAAGCACAGAGGTATACCCTGCGTTTCTTAAAGTTATCAATCTTGAATTGAGCTGTGGAACCGCACTTTCTTGCTCCCCTACGTTCTACCGAGTTGTGATTATTGTGGGTATTGAATCCTAGAATTTCATTTGCACTTGTTTTCGGCTTGGTTCCTTTAGTGGAATTTTTTTCTCATTGTTGATTTCTGAAAAACATGAAGTTGTGCCTGACATTGTCCTTCCTGCTTTGTCGTGTGTCCTAACAGTGTGCATAAATAAAAAAAGCCATTCATAAAAAAACAGTCAACCGTTGCTTTTGACCGAAACCTCGGGCCTCAATCATGGCAGCGTCTCTAATAATCATATCTATATGGTTTTGGAACGTGTGACCCGAATTATTTATTTATTTATTTAATGAATACTTCCGACTTCTATGCGAAGTCGTAAGCAGGAGTGGGTGATAGATACACTTGATTGGACATTTTCTAGGGCAAAAAAAAACAACAACAGAAGCTTAAAACAGAAAAAATATGTCGGGGGAAATATAGAAGAAAAACAGGGATTTACAAACATTGAAGTCAATGCAGCGCTTCAGAATGAGCAAGTTTTGTTGACAAAAAAAAAGGCGAGAAAAACACTTATCGACACAATCGACGAAGCGTGATACAATTGAGCTAGCGCTGAACATAGGAAAGTAATACAACTCAGACACACACGGGAGAGATTAAATGCGGTGACAATGAAATAAAAAGAAAGAAAGAAAAAAAAGTTCAAAGGATAGCTGGCAGATTTGCTATCGCATTCATGAATGAAGCGACAGTTGTGGATGAAACAGCTTCATCGGGTAGGGCATTCCAACTACGTGCTGCTCGGGAAAAAATGATTTTTGGAAAGCAGTGGTTCTGCATGAAAATTCCTGGACTTTCTTGCTGTGATGTGACCGGGTTATACGTGATTTCGACGGTAGAATATATTTAGTTTTATCGATTCCAAGGTTACTGTGATAGATATGATAAAATAGTTTCAGTCTTTCACGGCAGCGCCTGCGATCTAAGGGTTCCAAGTCCGAACTTTCAAGGAGGGTCGAGGGGGATGTGTTTTTTCTATAAGCGTTGTAAATAAACCTTATGAATTTTTTTTGTACACGTTCCAGTTTTTTAATGTTTGCCTATGTATGAGGTTCCCACACAGGAGACGCGTATTCCAGTATGGGTCTCACGTAAATTTTGTACGCCAACATTCTAATTTCTTTGGTAGATTTTCCAATGGTTCTGCGTAAGTACCCGAGTGCCTTCATTGCCTTTTTTTGTGTGTACTCTATGTGCTCGTTCCACTTTAGGTCGGAGGTAATTATAACCCCTATGTATTTGTAGCTGCTAACTAGAGATATACAGTTATTGTTGCTGCAATAGGTGAAAAGAAAGGGACTTTTTTTGCGGGTAACTCTCATAGCGACGGTCTTTTTTGGGTTAATGCTCATCTGCCAAGTCGAACACCAAGAGTGTATCTTATCCAGGGATTTGTTTAGGGTGATCTGTTCGTTGGGGTCATTGATGACGTGGTACAGGATGCAGTCGTCTGCAAAAAGCCTTATTTTAACGGGTATGTCACAGACTATATCATTAATAAATACTAAAAACAGAAGTGGGCCAAGGATGGAGCCTTGTGGTATACCGGATGGAACTGAAGTGGGGGTGGAGTTTGAGCCATCTACAGAGACACTTTGGTATCTATGGGAAAGGTATGCCCAAATCCATGTTAGTAAAGAATCGTTTTTCAGGATCGGTTTTAATTTTATAAGCAACTTGTGATGGGAGACTCGGTCGAATGCTTTTTCGAAATCAAGGAATATAATGTCAATTTGACAATGGCTATCTAGAGCACTAGCGAGGTCGTGAACTGTCTCAAGTAGTTGTGTGGTAGTCGATAGTCCTTTGCGAAAACCGTGTTGCCGGGGGTCAATTATGTTGTTTCTGTCAAGGAAGGCGGAGATGTGTTTAAATACTATGTGTTCAAGCAATTTTCCACATGTACATAACCAAGAAATAGGCCTGTATGATGACACAATTGACTTGTTTTCAGATTTACGTATAGGAATGATTTTTGCGTATTTCCATTCACTCGGGACTTCGCCACTAGACAATGATTTGGAGAATATAAGTGTTAGCTATTTGGAGCACCATTCCGCATAACGAACAAGAAATTCATTGGGTATAGCATCAGTTGCAATTATTATTATTATTATTATTATTATTATTATTATTATTATTATTATTATTATTATTATTATTATTATTATTGATCTTGGCAGAGTGACAGATTGCGTGTTCATAGAGCATGGCATATTAGGTGTGAGGCTTGAAAAGGTGGCGCTTATTATTCAGTGGCATACATAAATTTTCAGGTGTGAGAAAAAGTTGCTCACCAAGGCTTCCTATGAGGATCACAGCCGCCACGGACATGGCGACGAGGAGGCAGATTATCGTGCACAGTAACACTGTTGCCAGCCACAGATTGTTTCTGCATGAAACAAACAAAAGTGCCTTCAGTACATTCGGGGTTAATCCTCAGAGAGGAAACACGAAGTAGCGCAAGCCGAAAAAGACAAGCTAAGGAAAGCGCAACAAAATTTTATCACTGCCGAATGGCTTTGTCGGCTTTTGTTCTCAACATTTTGATTAGATTAGTTCACTTAACATGACTTACTTTTAAGCATGTCGGTATCTGTTCACATTATAACAGCATTAGAAACTACATGGTAAAGCATTTTACAGAAATAAGAATGTATCGTGTCTGTAACAAACAAGCTTACGATATTCATTTAACAAATCAAAATACTCATATTAGGAAGGGCTATATATTGTGTAAACATCCTTATCAATGAAAAAGTGAAGGCTGCAAGCATCCAGGAAGCAACAGTTCAGCATCGAAGGATGAAATTACCCGGTGCATGATGGTAAACATATTGTCCGAAGAACTATGTTTATTCATTTATTTTAGCCATTTATTTGTTTACTAATTTATTTATTTGCAGTATTGACAGTCTATATTGAGGCTGTAGCAGGTGAGTAACCCGCAAAAATACCATAACTGCTGATAACAGTAACAAATCAGCAACACAAAAAAAAGAGTGACGTCAACGTTGCACTTGCTACATGGGCTATTTACCCTACCTAATACCCAAAAAATACATGTGAGCACATGAAATTATTCGCAGTATGTGCTTGTGGCAAGGGGCAGTGTACTTACGGAAGCTTGTTCTCTTTATCTTCTGCAGGAAGACATGCAGGAAAAATGAATGTTGCATATGCGCAGCTAGAGTGAAGCAATGAATGCGATAGCAACGCGGTGGAATGTCATACGGAGTAAAGCTATGAGCAAACTTTTTTTAGCATCCATCCTGGCTTATCGCATTGAAGCTTAGGCCCAAGGAAGCACGGCCGCTGTCGCGAGTGAAGCATCCTACGTGCTATTGTTTCAAAGCAAATGGACTGCGAAAACGTAGCCGGCACAAAGGTATGAGCCGTATTCTGATCCTTGCAACCATAGGGAGCTCGCGACTGTGCCCAGTCTATTAAGGTATATATGCATATACTGCCCGAATGGCTCAGCCCCCTTTCATTAATGGCCACTGGCCGGGGTTTTCAGGTTTGGCTATCTGGCGCCAATTCGACTACCATATCTAGGCCACTGTTATGCTATGTTTTAAATGCGAAAGAGGTCTTAACTAACTTCGGCGACTTTGAGCGTATCTATCTATCTACCCGCTTACGTTTGATTGCTCTCGTGCTCACCCCCTTAACTTGGCGTGAATCAAAAATAGCATGGAAGGGTAAATTGGTTTGACGAATATGACATGCTGGTCAAAACATGAATAATGTCACAATCCCGTCGTGTACGTCGTCAAACACTTCAGTGGCACATACCCACGGGTGAGCATGTGCCGTTGATATGCCTGTATGCATCCCAGGTGATTGACACTTATTATCTACTGAGTAACGACGAGGACACACATGGGCAATTTTAACGCATGAGCGTTACCTGACATCGGTACCACCAACCCCACGAATGCAAAGAATGAATGTCAGGGTCCCAGCTTGGATCAAACCCAAGCATTCTGCGTGGCTATGAAGCATTCTATACCGCAGAGCTACACCAGGTCTCAGAGATACTTTGCAAATGGACACTAATCTTCGTGAAATGGTAATAGTGGTTGCAATGCTGCCTATCCAATTTTATAAACTGTACATATTGTACTCCTTTCATACAGCCGCCCCGTCGGGTTAACGTCAATTAGGTGCCATGCGCTGAGGTCGATTTATGTAGCAGCGTCCAGGGGCAGCATCCTCGCGAGTATCAGCGCTTCACATCAAGTTCTGGTGTTGCCGATACGCATGTTCCTGTTAGCGTCGTTGCGGAAGTGCAAACAACTGGTTATATAAGCATCTGCAACTCTTCAACATATGTCTGGGCGTGCGACATTTGTACATATATTTAGCGTTATTTCATGACATGTCACTCAATAAAAAAAATGCGACACGCTCCCCTTTTCTCAGCATGCTTCGCACAACGTCTATTCTCAAGGGAAGTGGGATTTGCCTATTTTTTTCTATTTTGCTTCTGCAATGTAGTACTAGGGAATGATATGGTTCACACCAAGGTTTTATTTACGTACCGGCTGCGACCGCCACCAGCTCGACAGGTGCCACAGGCGCTACAACCGGCGGTGGTGCTACTGCTACAGCTGCTGGCTCGAAGGCCGGGACGTGGGCCACTGATTGCTCGAACAGCATGCTGACAACTGAACTGGCCACCTGAAATGAAAAGTTGACAGCGTGTTACTCTCCCTTACTAAAGTCATCAGAATTTTTCCTGTTCCTTATTATTATTAAGCAGTAACCTCTGTTGAAGCACGCTCGACGAATCTCAATGGCTAACGCTCATTTCCGGAGGCGATGCTTTTGTAACACTTTACTAACGCCTGCTGAAAAAACGTGCAGCGCACTAATGAAGACTCATTAGTGGGAAGAGAAATTGTAACGGTCGCATTCTCAGCTGAAAGGTCCGAGGCTAATGTACTTAGGCATACGCGACTTTGAAAATCCTATATAGTTCGATACAACTTAAAGGAACACTAAATACCAAAACGCTTTTTCGCGCATCAAAGTACAATTCGACAATCCCCAAAACAGCACTCTTACCGCGACACGACACTTGGTAAGTGAGGAAAAGCAAAAAAAAAAAGCTGCGGGTAGACCCGCCCCCTTGAAGTTCTCGCATCATAAACTGTGCCGTCATCAATTTTTGAAAGTGTCTACTGGGTGCTACGTAATTTGTAATTGATAAAATTCAAGTAATCGATAAATTGATTTGTAACCTGTGGGTGCCATAGACTTGGCATACCAAGTCTGAGAAAATTTCATCGGACTGATGTCGCGAGAATACGAAAAATACATTGTGGAATTTCTAACGTTACGCGTGGAGATTCAGGCCCGATAATAAAAAAAATAGAACAACCTTCGATTTCTCCGCTAATAATGAACTTATGACAGCAAAACTTATGATATCAGAGTTCTCAGAGTGCAGTTTATAGATCTAAAACAACTGATTGTTTCTGTTTAGTGTCCCTTGAAGAAGTCCGTGGTATTTCCTCCTTGAAGGGTGATGCACATAAGTCTGCGCCAACGGGCGTGCACTTCGGACTGACGTCATGATCCTGACTGTCGCTGGCCATGGCGCCTTCGGAGAACATTGCATGAGCCAGATTATTTCTTCGGCCGTCAAGGCGGAGTCTATCCGGACGTCTATCCTGACGTTAGGATGGACGTCTATCCGGACCTCTATCCGGACGTTAGGATGGACAACATGGTGGCAGACGCCGGTTGCCCGTGAGTGGTGGTTGAGAGTGGAGGTAATTGGTACTTCGGTAAAAGGGAGTCCCGTCACGTTGACCCAGTGGCTAAGGTACTTGGCTGCTGACCCGCAAGTCGCGGAATCGAATCCCGGCTGCGGCGGCTGCATTTTCGATGGAGGCGAAAATGTTGTAGGCCCGTGTGCTCAGATTTGGGTGGACGTTAAAAAAACGCTGGTGGCTGAAATTTCCGGAGCCCCCTACTACGGCGTCTCTCATAATCTTATGATGGTTTCGGGACATTAAACCTCACGTTTCAATCATTGAAATCAGGTAAAAGTGGAAAAAAAATCTAGGGACTTGGTCTCCGACCATCGGCATGCGAGGGGGCATTACTAGGAGAGGGGGATGCAAAGTTGTAGCGTAGCGGGCTCGCATCCACCGCTCATAAAGCTGAAAGGAGAACAATATTCTCAATGGATGAATAAAAGTCAACGAAAATAAGCGATGACACGCTTCTCACAATAGGGCCCGTCTTAGGTCTGTGGATTTTCTGGAGTGAAGTTGTGAAGTAAACAGTTCTGTGAATGCAACCTCGGGGACCTTTAGCCACAATTATTGCCGAAAGCTTGCGTAGCCATAACCCTGATGATTAAGCAATACCGAGACAGATCTTAATGAGTTAAAGTACGGGACACACTTCGCACTTCCACAAAGGGGGAAGGAGACACCCCCCACCCGTTTTACGCACCAGTTTTTACGCACTCAAGAGAAACACCAGCTTCTTTTGCTGCACTTTACACCGAAGATCCACTCACCGATTCAGAATGGGAAAACCGTTTGAGCAGCAAGATCCGCTTGGAAAACGATTTGCGCGTTTGGAGACGACAGATAACCCGGGAATGCACGAGCAGTAGAGTGATGATGCTGATAGTTATGCTCGTGCTGACGCTTCTGTTGATGATTATCGCACGTATACACGACGAGCAGTATACGGGGCCAGAAAATTGGTAGTACTTTAAGAACAAATCACAGGATCCTTTTCTGTTTTATTCCAAAACGACACGAGGGCGTAACCATCCGCTTTGGCTATCTTATCATCATCCGATTCATCATCGGAGCTTCATATATCATGTGTGAATGAGCCAGAGATATTTCTCGATGCCATACCTGCTGATACTGATCATGAACTGAGATATTCGTAAATGGTAGACAGCTTTCAGACACCCGCTCGTTTTGCAGTTCACACGGTGTGACGCCTGGTACGATTTGTCACTACTGCACAGCTATGGTTTAAATTGCAAGAAGGGTTCGGCCATGTGAATTGCCTAACTAGTGTATGGTTTATTGTCTCCCACTCGCTAGAAATAGCTCAGCCATAATTTACAAGCTCCAATGCAATTATTCCAATTCAACCTTTACTCGTGCTTGAAATACAGAGAGGAGCTCTCACAAAAAGGCAACTGCAATAAGTAGTTTGAGAGAGAGAGAGAATAAACTTTATTGGGTTCCAGCATGCGGGATTCCCTCCGGCCGCGCAGGGCGTGGGGTTCACCCTATCTCACGTTACACTAGAAGTCCTAATGTCACGCGGGCCTAGACCTCAAGGCCTTCGTGCCCCGGCGCCGCTCGGGTTACTGAGGGTGTCCCCCTTTCGCCTTTGCAGCGCCAGTGCGACCTCGAGCTGCCGGACGGCCCTTCGCTGGTCTTCTGGGTCCGTAGACCCCACACGCTGTTCTACTTGCGGCGGTAACACCGGACCGTCCGCGCTGTCTGCGTCACATCCCCAGAGTATGTGAGCCAGGGTGGCTCTCGCGCTCGCGCACACACTGCACATTTCACTCACGTAGAGTCAAGATCGTCACGTCATGCAGCGTGCGTACGCGGAGCGCGAGCCAGGCCGAGGAGATGGCGATAGCCTTGGCGGCGCGCTCCCCGGGCGTGCGGACAATACTCAGTGACAGCAAGACGGCCATCCGTAGCTTCTCGCGCGGAGCCGTGTGCGGGGCGGCTGCTAGGGCGTTGGCAAGCGACGAGTCCAAGTCGAGGCTGACGCTAAAATGGTTCCCGGCTCACATGGGTAGGGACCTGATACCAGGATCTCCGAACCGCAACGAGGAGGCGGATGCCGCGGCCCGTGGTCTCGCCACGTGCCGGACCGCGGCCGCGCCCGCCTCCGAAGACGCGACGGCGACCAAAGAAGAAGGCGAGGAGCAGCTGCTCGATTACGGCGACATCCTCGCGTGGTACAGGGAGCAACGGCGTGGCTTCCCGCCTCCGCACAGGGATCTTACCCGGTGGGAGGCGGTGAGGTTGCGCCAGCTCCAAACCGAGACTGTGCTGACCCCATCGCTAGCGCGACACGTGTGCCCCGAACTCTACGTGAGTGAAATAAGTAGTTTGACGATGTGGCAGCCCCTGCCCCGCCGCGGTGGTCTAGTGGCTAAGGCACTCGGCTGCTGACCCGCAGGGCGCGGGTTCGAATCCCGGCTGCGGCGGCTGCATTTCCGATGGAGGCGGAAATGTTGTAGGCCCATGTGCTCAGATTTGGGTGCACGTTAAAGAACCCCAGGTGGTCTAAATTTCCGGAGCCCTCCACTACGGCGTCTCTCATAATCATAGAGTGGTTTTGGGACGTTAAACCCCACATATCAATCAATCATGTGGCAGCCCCTTTAGAATCATAACAGCAGACAGCTCGTAAGGAAAATAAAAATTGTCACCGTAAAAAAGCTAAGACGTTACCAGTGTGCGCAGTGTTGGTGCACGAGTTGCCTTACCGACACGCAGTGGTCCTTTTGGTGCTTCGAAGAACGCCGAGTTAAGGTGTTGTAGGTACTTCGCAATCGTGCATGCATCAGACGCTTGCAGAATGCCTACGATGGGCAATGACAAGTGCACAAACATCGCTTTTCTCATGGAACTATCGAGGCTTATACGTAATCCAAGCGTGAAAACTTGATGATATGTGGGGTTTAACGTCCCAAAACCACCATATGATTATGAGAGACGCCGTAGTGGAGGGCTCCGGAAATTTCGACCACCTGGGGTTTTTTAACGTGCAACCAAATCTGAGTACACGGGCCTACAACATTTCCGTCTCCATCGGAAATGCAAAGCGTGAAAACTTAAGCATTTAAGAGAAAGCTGGGTGAATCGGTGCTGGTTCATGATGAAACATGGGGCACGAACAAAACGGCGTACAAGAATTGTGTTTTGCGCCTAATCCCGAGCTTAAGCGTGCTCCGAGTTTTCAAGTGAGCCTTGTTACGAGTTACTGAATTCGGTTACCACGATGGTGACCTCACACGGGAAAACCGGCACTGACTAGCAACAGCTCCTTTATTTTCTTCAATGCCAGAGCAAACGCGCGTTTCTCAACGGAAGCTGTCGGTCTGCCTTAGGGAGTGGTCGTGGTGTGGCGCTACATGAGGGGTAGCGCTGTTGGCGTCTCGCACGTGATCCCGAGCGCTTTCGCCCGGAGATGCCATAGACGTGTGTCCCTCTCCAATGTCATAAGCCTGTAAGATCTGTTCCTTCGTGCTCCTTCTTCGTGGCTCCAAGCAATGTTGGCAATGTCGCCGCTGCATCGCAGCACATTTCATGTCAGCGCATGCGCAGTGGCATTGCAATGACGCTTCCAAATATAGCGCCCAAATATAGTGCCAGGAACGGTGATATGCTCCCTAAAAACACCATATCTTTTACAGATCCAGCGCGACCACCAATATTGTGAACACGCGGAATGCAAGACGCCGCCTCACGAAATATGTACACAAATAAACATGAACATTACTTCATATGCTTTTGGTGGTGAGGCACTGCATGAGGAGCTCTTTCCCCAATGACTGCAAAGCACACGTTAAGGTTACGTAGTGGGCGAAACAGGAAAGGGCAAGAGAAGAGGATGGTGAACAGCTGCATCGAGAGCATCGGGTCGGCATCGATAAAATAGAGGAGGCGTTGGCGGATAGGGTCCCAAAATGTGGCGCTATATAGTGGGGTGGTCACATGCGTACTTCTTAAGCTGTTTTCCAATAACAGATGCCACGTTGATCGTCGGCTTGTCCCCGATCAGCCGTTTCTGATTTTGCGATCTGGTCTTTTATCGAATTCAATCATTATTTCACGTTGCCACATTTCATAATTGCTGAGACGTGAGTGCATCGCCATTCTCGTTGCTTGTATAAATTCAAGTGTTGTGCTGCTAAGCAGTGATAGGTGGGTACGATTCCAGGCGTGGAAAAAGGAAAACAAAAATGGGTGGTATCATTGCGCAATGTGACACACAGAAAGAAATGCAAGGATATAAGAAAAAGATAGAAACAAAGTGAGAAAAAAAATTGAAAGTAATGGCAGCTTCGCATTAGAGAGGCAAAGCTACCCCCCCCCCCCCCCCCACACACACACAAAGAAAAAGAAGAGCTGAGCTGGGTGGCCTGCCATGTTTCCTCATTTTTATTCCTCTATCTCTGGTTGTTGCAAATCTTTTCTATGCTTTAAAAAAACACCTTTTCTTTGTTTTTCTGTGACCTCTTTCTCTTTATTTATCTCTACTTTTTATTGCCTTTATTTATATTGCCGTTTTCTTTATATCTCCCTTTATCTCTGTCACGTTCTTCACGTACTTCCCTCCACCAAGGAGGCATCTTCGTTTCACGCTCGCACATTTGTACTCGGTAGAGGAGCTTTCCATATTTCTACGGCACATGCGCATCTGTGAAGTTTGCACGATAGAACACCAATTGATATGTGGGGTTTGTCGTTCCAAAACCACCATACGATTACGAGAGATACCGTTGTGGAAGGCTCTGAAAATTTCGACCACCTGGGGTTTTTTAACGTGCGCCCAAATCTGAGCTCACGCGCCTACAGCATTTTCGCCTCCATCGAAAATGCAGCTGCCGCCTCCGGGATTCGATCCCGCGACAAGCGGGTTAGCTGCCGAGTACCTTAGCCACTAGAACACTACGGCGGGGCCGAGCGATGAAACTTGAGTTACAAATAGCTTAAGCAGCCTCGCAGTGAAAGATAAGCGAACGAGAGAAAATGATTTTTCTCGTATCAAAAAAATTACTCTAAATATATCGAAATGAGGCTTCCCACAAGAAAGCAGTTGATAAGCGAGAAAACTAAAAAAAAGCGGGTGGCGACACCACCTGAAAATTACCCAATCAAAACGCCAAGATGTTATAAATTTTAATGACGTAGGCTAGCTCCTATACGCCATTCTTAAGCAGTAAGAATAAAGTACATTGTCTTCTTACAGAGACGTAAACTCAAGCTGAAAATTTTCATTTCAGGCACTATCCTGCCTCCAATGTTGCCAAAATGCGAAATGTACGATTTAAAATTCGTCACATTACACACAGATTTCAGAACACAAGAGATCGCTAAGAAATAATGCTCCTTTTCACACTAGATAGCACTGCTTTGAACGTGTTTATATGCCGCTGCTCCATGAAACTCAAGTACCTTTCAGTCACAAAGATGAGCTGACAAGGGAAGTGAGCGAGGCCTTCCACATTTATAAGAAAAATCGCATAAGCCAAGCATCAGTAACTCTAAGCGATTGATGTCTTTTTTTTTTTCGGAAGACCCCCGAAAACTGTTGCAACTTGAACGTCATTTTCAAACGTGGTACTTTATCATATATGTACACTGCCATTTTTTTATGAAAGGGAACACGTGAGTACATGGCCAGTACGTTTCAGCGGCTGCCTGCAGCGCGTTATAGCGGGAGCGAGAGCAACCACAGCCACTTTCACGTCATCTAGTGGCGAGCAAGACAACCAGTCATCGGTTATATGGAACTGTCGGAAAATCTGCAACCCCCTTCCCCTTCGATGTGATTACGCAAGAGACCGGCCTCTTGTGAAATCGCCATGAATGGGGAGGGGTCACAATCTTGCCACCAGTTCTATATCACTACATACACGGCTGGGCTAAAGGAGCAACGAGTGCACGTGCGGCTCCTTGATAACCAATTATTGATTGTTTTGCTCGTCACTAGATGACGCGAAAAGAGGCTGTGACTGCTCTCGCATCCGCTAGAACGCGCTGCAGGCTACCGCTGGAGCACGCAGGCCACGCGCTCGCGTGTTCCCTTTCATGAATATTGGCACTGTACATTAACCACGTTTTCTTCAAAATAAACTATCTGCGAGTGCAGCAGTTCCTTTTGTGACACATGTAAACACGTAAACGTAAACATCAACATGTAAAAATGGCCACGTAAACATTGCTCTCACTGAAGCTGCACATTTTTTTTTAATTTGCACACTGTAAATTTGGCCGCATCATTCAGGGACGGCATCGGACGGGAACGTGGCTCAGACAAAACTCCATTCAGCCCTCGTAGTCTGCGCACTCCTTCACGTTAAAGCTGTTGCCGAGATAGAGCCGCATGTAGTCCAACACCTTCTTGATCTGCTTCAGGCGGCTGTGCCGGCCGAATCTGTTCAGGGATGCGCACTCGTTGTCATGGTCGTCATAGTCGATGTCGTACGCAGCGATGCCGAGCTTCAAATCGGGGAATCCATCACCTTTTGAAGAACATAGCTGCGCACGTTGAAAAGAGCGTCACAGTTTCGTCTCAAACGTGAGACAGTGATAGCGAAAAAAAGACGTTTAACTGCGTCAAGTGAGGTTTGTATGTGTGGTTATGAAGAGCGAAAATTTGACAATGACGCTACATCGACGAAAGGAAGTGCAGGCATGAAAGACAGACGCTCACCTCGCATCTGGGTTAGACAAGCTTGAAATAAATTTTAGGCCTATCTAAATTACTTGGAAACTGAGCAACTCTTCTGTCTGTACTTCCATGCGTCAATCTAACCCAGTAGTAAACGGACGGTCTTTCCTAGCTGCCCTCTTTTTCGTCGATGCAGTTTCATCGTCAAGATTTCGCTCTTCGAAACCACACATGCTTCTACGGTTCGTAAAGTTATATGGGTAATATACATCCTCCACAGTTGTGAACATTACCATCTGTATTAAAGGGGCCCTGACAAGGCCACTTGTGGTTTTCAGTGAAATATCGGAGTGGAGGGTTGGTTGTGCCTGTAGACGGATGAAAATTGTACTGTAAAATAATATATCGTTTCAAAGTGCGCCCTAAAAGTAATCGGCTATAAACACTGCCCAACACCACCGGTCAACGCCATTTTGCCAAGGCATGTGTGGAGTCATGTTCTTCACGAAGTGGGGCCGTCGTCTGCTACCTAAAATTTTCAGCCGCTGCAGACCGATTAGTTTTCTATGCCGAATGTAAGAAAGCTCTGACAGCTCCATTGCAGGCACAACTGACCACAAAACAATATGATTGGCTGTAATTCAGGTGATTGCAAAGCAAGAGGCTTGATACGTCACGGCTCGCGAGTATACACAGTGGTTGTCAAGACTCTCGAACCACTCAAGTGTTTATAAAAATGCTCATTATAAATTGTGTTCTCGACCAAATGCACTGAATTTTCGCCAGCTTGTTCGTGAACACTTGAGGTTCGACCATCATAACGCAGATTATGAGCGAATATCGGGTGTCATGGCTTCTTTAAGGAGATAGCCTTAGCCGACACATCAAACACATTAATTGACCATCGGCGTCAGTGCACACACGAGTGATGCGAAAAATGATCATATGGCGACGCACTCATGTTGGTCCGATACATTAACATTTTTCTGAACATTGTTGTGTAGCATAGTGGTTAAGGCACTCGCCTTCGGAGCGGGAAGGCTCTTGTTCAAACCCGAGCACTGAAGTGAAACCTTGCATTTCCTTAAGGTATATTTCTTTATAGGGACGAATGTTTCATGTGACAAAGCTACAGACAGCCAGCTAGCTTTATCGTTGAGCAGGAAAGAAAGGCTCGCGGATTTAAGTGAGACAGAACTATAACAAAATCAAAAACACAGGCCAATCATAAATGCAATACAGAGAACGTGCGACGTACACTGAGAATGGCGGTGGTGGTATAGTGGAGGAACAAATCGCTTACCTTTACAGCCAGTGCGTCCTCGTTGTCGTAGGCTAATGCGCGCGTGGAGCCCGGGGCGTGGCAGAGCACGGAGGCGTGGTCAATTGAGTAAGTAAGCTGATATATGCTCTTGCCATCGGATCGGCCGTTCGGGCACACCTGAGAACAAGGAAAATGGTACGACAGAAACATTGGGTAAGATGTTGTGCTCCCGGGAAGTGTAACTGGGCCCGGCTATAGTGTACCATGTAGGATAATAATGGAATGGTTTTTTTGCATATATATATATATAAAGCGTTTTCTGCGTCATACACTCAAGAACACATATACAAGTCAATTAATATATAGCACTCTGTTTTCTGCCTTTGCCTTGAATGTGCCTTCTTTCGTCCAAGTCGTTTGTCTGCGCTACGGCCAATCATAATGCTGACATATACATGACGATTGGCAGAGTCGGGCATAGGAACATTTTACCGTGGTTGCCGCGGTGTGCTGCGACGTGCCCGCGGTAGCTCTCTCGCTTTACAACTTAGTGTCTGTAATTGTTTTAACGTAGTATACGGTGGTGTAAATCGGCGTTTTTTGAGCTTATAATCCCAAACATTCCTGGTGGTTTACACGTCAAAAGCCATGCCTTGATTATGATCGCAATCACATCGTACTAGTAATTTAGGGTTGCAGGAATGTAGGACAGCTGGCGTTTTTCGCACCAAAACCGAAGTACATAGGTCTGCAGCGGTTCGCCTTCACCCAGGGGCGACCATGGTGACAGGGATCGAAGCCGCGACTATAGCGGTCGAGCCCAGTAATATTTGTACCACTGCAGCGGCGTTATATGGCTGGTCCTGTGCATCTTAAGAAGCACGTCCACGTTCTTGACATCAGTCGCACTACCAGTGGGATGCCAACCGCCACCCCCGCAAGAAAATTTACAAATTTTCTTGTGTACAGAAACTCGCACACATACAAACGCATGCACAAGTATACATAAAGTATAGCTGAACTCTATCTTCCCCCCCTCCAAAAAAAGGCTGGTTAAGCCCCTGCTAAATAACTACTGAACGTTATTTTCGTTATAATTTTACCTCGTTCTCCCTTACCTCTGTATAGCTGCCGAATGAACCAGCGCTCGGGTCTGACACACACCGTTCGAAGAAGTCCACCCTGTCACTGGAGTGTAGCACATTCCAGCGTCCTTTCAGGGTGACAGACACCAAACCTCTGACGCCAGATCTTTTTGAGTACATCTCGTTGACAGCGAAAATTGCGGTACCCTGCAGAGTAGTCACACACGCAGAACGTCTCTGGTAGCGTAATGTTGCCGATACGTGGAGATGCTTAGGCATATTAGTATTTTAGTAACCACCGTATTCTAGAACGCGCCTTCACTCAACGCTCCACATTCGCTTGATGGATGGATGCTATGAGCGTCCCCTTTATAACGGGGTGGTGACAAGTATGCCACCAGGCTCGACAAAAAAAAAAAAAAACTTTTTTTCTTTTTTGATGTTGGCCTAATGCCTCTACTTCGATAAATTCTATCTTAATGGAAAAAAAGGTAAATTTTCAGCTTAAGTTCTCTGCCATTTACGGCACACTGTCCATATTTTATTTTTCCAATATTTATTTTTGTCCTTTCTCTCTAATTTTCTGCCACCAATACTCTAACCGTCTCTTACTTATTTCAATCGCGGGTGTGTTCAGCTTTCCATTGTTGTCCCTAAAACCCAAGGCTTCCTGTAGGCTCGTGCCCAAACGTACACCTGGGTGGATATCTCCACATTCAATCAGAACATGCTCCGCCGTTTCCTTATCTTTCCCGCAGCATGTGCATTGTTCTTCTTCTTTACTGAATCTTGCTTTATAACTACGCGTTCTAAGGCAACCCGATCTCGCTTCAAACAGTAAAGCGCTTCCCCTTGAATTATCGTAAAATGCCTCCCTCCTTATTTCATTTTTGCCCTTTCGGTAGTTACTCAAAGCCGGTTTTTTCTCCATAGCTGCCATCCAGTAAATCCTCTCCGCCTCCCTGACTTTTCCCTTAACGCTCTTTGTTGACATATGGCTTACAGTACCAGCCGTATATTTACTAGTGAGTCTTCTAGTTCTTTTTCTCCACTGTGTGTCCACGCTCTTCCTATACAAATAACGGAACACCTCCTCTGCCCATCTACTCTCCTTCATATTTCGTAGCCTTTCTTCGAACCTTATTTTGCTCTGCGCTTCCCTCGCCTCAAAACCTGCCCACCCCATATCGCCCTTTACAGCCTCGTTTGTCGTCTTCCCGTGAGCACCCAACGCGAGGCGTCCCACAGTCCTTTGATTTACATCCATTCCCGATTGCACCTCTGCCCTCATGCACACCACTGAGTTCCCAAAAGTAAGCCCTGGAACCATTACACCCTTCCACAGACCTCGAAGCACCTCATACCTATTGTATCCCCACAACGCTCTGTGCTTCATTATTGCCGCATTCCTCTTTCCTTTTGCTGCCGAGGCTTTTTCCTGTACCTCCATGTATCTATCACTCTCATTTACCCATACTCCAAGGTACTTGTATTCGCTTACCCTCGGTATTTCTTGGCCTTGTATGGACACCGTCTGATCACAGGGATCATTGAATACCATCAATCCACACTTCGTTACACTGAATCCTAGTCCAAGAGCTTCACCTTCCCTTCCGCATATATTCGCCAGCTGCTGTATATCATCTCGACTGTCCGCAAATAAGACGATATCGTCCGCATAAAATAAACCTGGAAGCTTCTGCTCAATCATCATGCCGCCCTGTTTGTGTGACAGATTAAAACCAATGTTGCTACCATCTAGCGCTTTTTCCATACTCACCATGTACAGCATGAATAACAGCGGGGACAAAGGACATCCCTGTCTCAGACCCCTGCTAACCTCAACGTTCTCTTTGCTACGCATTCCTTCCCACTCTATGCAAACTGTATTTTCTCGGTATATCTCCCTCAAAAGCTGTATACAGTCGTCGCCCATGCCCATTCCTTTCAATATATCCCACAAAATTTCCTGATTAACGTTGTCGTATGCCCCAGTGATGTCTAGAAAAGCCACGTACAAGGGCCTATTCTCTACTTTAGATATTTCTATACACTGAGTGAGAACAAACAGGTTATCGTCTAACCGCCTGTCGACTCGAAATCCGTTCTGAAGTTCTCCCAAAATATCGTTATGTTCGGCCCATGTTTCTATTTTCATTTTTACTGCTTGCATCGCCAACCTGTATAGTACCGATGTAATGGTTAGTGGTCTATACGAGCGAATCTTGTCCTTTTCTCCCTTGCCTTTATAGATTAAGTTCATTCTACTTTGTCGCCAACTGTCCGGTATTTGTCCGTCCTTTAAGCTTTTTTCTACTGCTTTTAACAATGCTTCTTTAGTGTTATGTCCTAGTTCGTTAATGAGGCTAACGGGAATCCCATATAAACCCGCGGCAGTGCGCTTTGGAATTTTTCCTTCGGCCTTTTTCCAGTTGAAATTATCAAGTACTAGCTCTTCCTCTGTTGCTTTCTCCGCCACACTTTTACTCACCGGGGAGATCCCCTGGACGCTCTTTTGAAACGAATCGGCTGTTACCTTTTGGATGTAACCTAGCGCTTCGTACCCTTCCAATTGATTTCCTCCTTCATCTAGAATATGTTGTTGCGTTGTGACAGACTTCCTACCTAGCGCCTTTATGTGGCTCCAAAAAATCCTAGGCGCGGCCGCCTTTTTTTCGTGTATCTCTGTCATCCAGCGTTCACTTTCACCTTTAATTTTCGCCTCTACCAATTTCTGTACAAGGGATTTTTTCTCTAAATATATTTCCCATATTTTTTTTACTTCGTCCTGCGGCCGCTTCTCCTTTTTTGCCTTTCTATGCTCCCGTGATGCTTCCCGTCGCTTCTCGATCGCCTCCCGGATTTCCCTGTTCCACCAACTTTTTGGCTTCCTTTTTCCTTTCCAGCAAACAGTTTTCTTCTCTTTCCCTATCTCCTTCGTCATTAGATGTAACAGCTCACTATACTCCCAGTCCTTGTCTGGTATTTCGCCTACTTCTTCCTCGACTCTTGCGGCTATATTTATTATTTGTTTGTCATTTAAATACGAGCTGCCAGACTTTGATTCCATGCTCATATTTTCAGTTTCGTATCCCATTTGTAATGTTATTCGTTTATGATCACTACCCAAGCTGTTAATGCCTTCCTCGTCTATCCTCATTTCTGTCAGTTTGTGGTAAATTCCTTCAGTCATGAGACAATAATCAATACTTGATTGCTTGTTTCCGACTTCCCATGTGATCTGACCGTCACATTTAGGCCCCGTGTTAACTATCTCCAGACTATGTTGCTCGCAAAGATCTAGTAATAACTTCCCATTGGTGTCTGAATATCCGTCAAGGTCATGTATGTGGGCATTCATGTCCCCTAGAAGGATGATTTCGGCCCCATTACCAAATTCCTTAATATCCGCACTCATGCAATCCACTATCTCCTGGTTCTTTTCTCTGCAGTTATTCCCCGTCCACAAGTAGGCTACCCCTAGCCACGTTTCCTTTCCACCTACTGTGCCCAGAACCCAGAGGTGCTCTGAACACGTCTGCTTCACTCTAACCCATTTGGCTCCGCGATGAATTAGCATTCCTACACCCCCACCTTTCCTTTCCGATATGGTCCTGTTACACCCTTCCCAAACATAATTTTCAATATGTGGTGGCTCTTCCAAGTCTCTAAGGTGTGTTTCTGTAACCGCATACACGCCTATCTGTTCTTTGTTTAACTGCTCCTCAATCTCTAACCATTTTGCCTTCTTTCTGCCACCCTGCATGTTTATGTAACTAATTGCAACACGCGCCTTTTTCCTTTTTATTTTACCTTTTTTCTGGTTTTTCGCAATTCTACCTGTCAAAGCGTCCTCCTGGTTGTTTTCCCTGTTACGAGCTACCCCGGACTCCGAAGGGCCCATGAGCCCCCCAAAAAAGCTACTGCGCGTCCTGCCAGTCGCCAGCCCACCTCGTGTCCAAGCCTCTTATCGAAATGAATCTTGTCTCTTTGGAATCCACCCCACCTGTGCACTTCCCTGTTTAAATCCACTACCTCGAAACCCTTCTCTCGACTAATTTGCCATATCTCTTTGTTTGCGTCGACAACCGCTCTTTGTAGGTTGACGTTGCGTACTGGTACTTCCGGTACTGTGCATACTACAATTTGCACCTGGGGGGACACGGCGCGCATGTCATCCAAAGCCGATGGAAGCGCCGATGGAAAGCCGATGGAAGCGCCATCTCTAGGCTAAAAAAGTCACTGCATATCAGTTATAATTTGCTGCTATTCTTGAGTAGCACAGCGTCATTTCCAGACGAGCAGCGGCGCAGTGTACAACTCTGTCAAGTGAAGGGTGAAAGTCGAGTCGAGGAGCGTTTGTGAATACGGGGGCAAGTCTTTCCAACACCCATCGAGACTGAATCACTGTGAATTCATTGGTCTGTCAGTTCAGGTGTCGCTTCAGCGTTCGTAAGTACTATTGTGATGCAGGAGGACTTGCTCTTGGGCTAGTTAGTGCTTGCTCAAATCGATAATGTAGCTCAAAAAGAAAAAGACACGACGGACACACAGAACCACACAGAACCACACACCACAAGCGTTGTGGTGTCTGGTTGTGTGTGTCTGTCATGTCTTTTTCTTTTTGAGCTACATTATCAATTTGTATTGCTGTGGTACTAGGTATTCGAGAAGCTAGAGGGTAGTAAATATGATGTTACAGGGCTTAGTGAGGTTAGGAGGACAGATGAAGCCTACAAAGTGCTACAGAAATATAGCCAATAACATAGAGTAATACTATAGGAATAATAAAAGGGTGGTAGGTATCAAAATAAACTCAATAAGAATTACAAGATGAAGGTAGTACAGGTCTACGTGCCTAAATACAGCCTGAATACAGAGCTTCTATGAAGACGTGAAATCGGCAATGAGTAAGGTAAACACAATGTACTATACCAACGTGCGACTTCAATGCCAAGGTAGAAACGAAACAGGCATGACACCAGGCAGCAGAGGATTATGGCGTTGGTACTAGAAATGCGGGAGGGTAGTTATTAGTACAATTCGCAAAACGCAATAATTTATGGATCTGGAATACCTTCTACCGAAAACGATTGATTTGATATGTGGGGTTTAACGTCCCAAAACCACTATATGATTATGAGAGACGCCGTAGTGGATGGCTCCGGAAATTTAGACCACCTGGGGTTCTTTAACGTGCACCCAAATCTGAGCACACGGGCCTACAACATTTCCGCCTCCATCGGAAATGCAGCCGCCGCAGCCGGGATTCGAACCCGCGCCCTGCGGGTCAGCAGCCGAGTACCTTAGCCACTAGACCACTGCGGCGGGGCACTCTAGCGAAAACGAGTGAACCATTAGTAGCCATGAAGGAGCCCTAAAGTGGAAAGTAAAAAGGAAGTAAGCTTTATAATGAGTGCACACCCAGGCATCGTGCAGGATGTGAAAGTGCTTGGCAAGGTACGATGCAGTGACCATAAAATAGTACGTTCTCGAATTCGCCTTGACTTGAAGAAGGAACGACAGAAACTGATACGCAAGAAGCCACTCAATGAGCTAGCACTGAGAGGAAAACTACAGGAATTCGGAGTCTCGCTTCAGAACAGGAACTCGGCTCTTATTGGGGAAACCAAACTTAGCGTAGACGCAATGAATGATAATCTGACGAGTATCATTATGGAGTGTGCAGTGGAAGCTGGAGGTACGGTAGTTAGACAGGACACTCGCAAGCTGTCCCAGGAAACGAAGAATATATTTAAGAAGCGTCAAAGTATGAAAGCCTCAAGTGCAACAGACAAAATAGAACTGGCAGTGCTTTCGAGTGGATTAATAAGTGTGAGGTATCCGATGAAAGAAGGTATAACATGAAGTTTACTCAATGTGCTCCAAAGAACCGAGGAAGCGTCAAAGCGACGAGGAGGAAACTTGATTGATTGACATGTGGGGTTTAACGTCCCAAAACCATCATATGATTATGAGAGATGCCGTAGTTGAGGGCTCCGCAAATTTCGACCATCTGGTGTTCTTCAACGTGCACCCAAATCTGAGCACACGAGCCTACAACATTTCCGCCTCCATCGGAAATGCAGCCGCCGCAGCCGGAATTCGATCGAAGAGGAAACTTGGGATAGGCAAAAATACGATGTATCCACTAAGGGACAAGCAAGACAAAGTAGCTACCAATATAGATAAGATAATTAAAATAGCGGAGGAGTTTTTTAACGCTCTGTTATCGCCAACAGTCACAAGAAGCGGAAAACACTAACGAGTGATGAAAAAAAAAATTGTTGAAGCAGGTGATTCGTAAATTACTGTGCCTCCAGATCACACACACAAAAAAAGAAAAGTGGAATTTTCTTGATTCGACTGCGCACCGATGGGACGTGACAGCGCTGTCTGTATAAACCCATGTTTTTGCTGGAATAAACATTCTTGCAAATGACACACTGCATGTGTCTGACTTGTCCGTCATCATATTCGCAACGTTTATGTCTGATCTCCCTATTGCGAGGTGCAGAGCGGACACTTGTCGATGAACAGTGGTTTCAGCACTGCTGGAAAGTCCGTATAGTAAGCGCCAGCGTCATCGTCTCGTAGCTTCATCAATCCGGAACATCTTCATTAACCCCAATGATAATCTCATCGAGTTGCCGCATGCAATAAGCAACTCACACGGCCGAAAATATGAAAGAAGTTGAGCGCTGAACACATGACGGTACGCTACTTCCGTACTTACTACGCGATGTTACCATCACTGTTTAAGCACCCTAATAACTACACCGACGACAGGGTCTCAGTTCTTATCCGGAATGTCACTCCAGCCTGCAGCTGAATGTACTGTGCACGAACAATGCCTCAGACGAAAATCGCGCATGCGCAAGAAGGGATCCGCCGGCCGTTCGGCAATGCTGGCGTTTGCGGGCCACGGGCAGCCTGCTCAGCGTCCACGGCGAGAAAGGAAACCCTCCTCATTCGTAATGGAGTGGCACTCTCAAATCCTCCTTACCCTCTCACCCTCACACACTACTTTTCGCCTTCGTTTCCCTTTCCCTATCTTGTCATTCCTTACACGCCAATACTATGCCTTACCCTCCCACTGTCCTTCATCCTCACCTCTGTTCTCCTTACTTTCACTTCTTTTCCTACACTTTTGTTATACTACACACTGCTGTGCTACTCTTCAGCCTCCCTCTTTTGCTATTGCTACTCCTCAGGCTAACTTTCTTTTCCAGCCCACTTGCTGTACTCTACTGCACGCGGTGATACTAAGCTTTAGCTGTCCCCTTCTCTCACCCTTCCTCGTCAATGTGACTTCCCTTTTCTACCTCTTGCTATCTTATACTATACACGGTCACGCTATGCACTAACCACTTCACCTTTTTTCCCCTTACTTCACACTAACTTTTCTTTCCGGCTTCTTTTCTATGCCATTCTATATCACACATGGGTATGCTATTCACGGTCTTGTTTGCGTGAAATTACAGGCGATTACAGCATCTGCCTTAAGGTGACATTACACGCACCAACAGCGCGGGCCCCAAAAGTGATCGGCATTTTAGTAAGTTCACTTAGTTAATGTAAGGCCACAAGAAAGTCCGCGGGAAGATACGGGACGAGTCCTTTTTCCCGGTAGCGAAGCCACACTCTCTGCGGCAGTTCGAGCGGTGCTCCCGATCCTGCCAGCTGACTCGCCGATGCACTGATTGCGTGTTGCACCTTTGCTCGCTCACGAAGCCATCGCACCTTCAGATTAGTCATCTGAAGCGGCGCTGCTATAGGGGTCAACTGTACTTACTACGTGAGTTCCGAAGTCCTCTATCTTCTTCTTCTGCCCGTAAGAAATTGTGCGCATCGATCTTGCTTTGGCTTTCTAGGCGGCTTTCCAAGGCGGCTGCGCGTTGGTTCGGGCGCATGCCGAGAGAGGCGGACCAAATGATTTCCACATTATTTATTCTATCTCTTATTTTTAGCCCTTTCCTACTTTTCTTTTTCATTATCCCCTTCCCACTGTAATGTTGCTGAGGTGACCTCCTATGCGTGAGAGACAGTTACGACGTGGCACTTTCCTCTTCTTTTTTCTTATTCAAAGTCCATGCACAAAGAAGCCGCTACTGGTATTGAAAATGACGATCTTGACTACGTTGACTTTTTCATTGCGCATATTAAAAAAAGGAAATTGGTGCCTACCAGATCGTAGTTGTATTCCTGAGCGATATCTTCCCCAGGAATGTCAAGGGGATGTCGAGTCGGAGGCATGACGGCGCAGTTCCTGACCGTGTTGTCGCCGTATGGATAGTGGCCGATGACTATGAATATGTACGGTGAGAAGCCGATCTTACTGTTTTCGAGATAAGAACAACAACGAGCCGTTCGTTAGAGTACATCGACAGGTATGCATAATTTATGCATAAGGTACAAACTCAATATAACAAAATGATAATCGCACTCAAATTCTATCACTAACTCGCAAACTACGTAACATTAAGAAAGGACGAGACAGTGAAAAAAAAAGGAAAGTGTTTTATGCCGAAGCCCACCAATACTTTAGTGACGTCATTTCCTTCACGAAAATCACGCTGGTAATGTGCACACACACAAAAAGATGGCCCCGTATCGGCATGTTAATCTGCAAATGTCGTCGAAAGATGATAGTCTTGCACGTGGAGAGAGTGAACAAAACATTATTTTCATGTTGTGCGCCAGAAATTCGGTGAATGGTATTTCGTAGACGCTGTCTTAGAGTGCCTCGTGCGTGCAGTGGAGGCGAACTAGCGCATCAAGTCACGTCACACGTGAGACTTGAGTGCCATCTGGCAGTTTCCTTGGAAAACGTTGCGCGTTAGAGACGAGCGTGCGCGCCCGTCTCAGAGGTGATAAGGTGTCGCAAGGTGACGGGTAGGTGCCACCAGCGTGTTGTCTTAGCGAAGCGTTGGAAACACTCGCGTTTTCGTGCAAGCGTTGCATGGTCAGCGCAGCGTGATAAACGCTACGGTCCTTAGAATTACTTATGTATGCCTTTCGTAGTAAAAGACGCACATGCAGATCATGTACGTGTTATTATGGTGCCTCAGATATGCGCCATAATTGTTTTTTAATCGACAATCGCACAAGTATGAACGCTGAAGTTTGAGCAACATTGGTGGGCGCTGCAGAATGGGTCGGCCGTTTGGGGTATCGGCTGGTGCCGTTACCCGGTACCGTTAAGGGCAGACAAACAGACAAATGTACAGACAGACAGACCAAAATTTTGCGTCGAAGGTTCCCAAGAAAGACTATCGACTTTAAAAGATTACAGAGAAGAATCAGAAGCGTGGAGGACTTGTAAACATGAACACAAGAAAGAAGTCTGGGCACCACAAACGCCGACTAACATTCGAAGAGGCGCAAAGCAGCTTGAAAAAGAAATAAAAAACAACAACTGGTGTGTGCTTTTTTAATTGCTAGTAGGCGTTTCTGGTGTTTTCGTTCTTGGGTACCGCGTTTCCCCGCCCTGTCCTAAAAAGAAATACGAGCTATAGCTGATATGCCTGTTATTCTAAGAAAACGTGTCCTTCATACAGGTGACCTGGGTGTCGAACCTATGACCTCTTTTTTCACAGTTATACGTAGGGGCACTCTACCTACTGCGCTACATACACGAGGCTGTACAATCGCACTTCACATTTCTCACACCTCCGCCAGTGAAGCCCCAGCGGGAAGTGGAACGCCTTCGCGCGTTCAGGGCTCAAGCTACGACCAGTCTCTCGTGTTCCTGAATGGCTAACAGTAAACGCATGAACAGAGGAATGGGTTACCCTATTAATGGGGAGCGTACACCTCACCGTATCTACTCTAAAATGAGGGCGCTTTGAAGGAGTTCAAATCGAAAACCAGTGTTTATTACGCGCCATGTTTGCGCGGGATCCGCCATACGCTTTATCCAGGAGTATGTTAACTACCACCACTACCACGATTGTGGTCACGGGAGTAAGTCACCAACATGGAAATGCACCAGCAGTAATCAATGTTGATGTATACCAAGGTGCATACATATTAGACGGTGCAGTAGAAAAGTGAGCATTTTGCTCCATGTGACGGGAGTATGGGAAACTCCTGCAGGAAAATGCACTTCACCGCAAGTCGTTTCACTCTAATCTCGGTTAATGTTCGCTTGCAGCGTTCAAAGGCAGCCACCTTTTTGTCGATAAAGGCCAACAACACGACTTCCGTGATGCCAATATTAGCGCTATCGGGCGCTTTACCACAAGTGTCCATTGGAAGGTTTCCATTAAGTATATTGGAAACCTTTTACAGCCCTGCCTGTATCACCCACCAGCGCTGTGCATTTGCTTGACTCAGCACAAGGAAGTCTCCCTTAGCACAAAAGGACGTCTTAAGTGAGCTCATTCTCTTTAGTGAGGAGATAACTGTGTTCCGCACAGTGTCACGATGTAATGGACGTCTCACAAAGGTGTTCTGACTAGCGAGATGGACATACATTTCTCAAGGGTGTCCTAAAGGGCCAGTTATACAATGATACTGCAATTTCAGTGCTTGTGCTTTCTTTTCCTCGGCATCAGGGCCGTTTTCGCGCAGTTTACTGCAGCAACATTTTCCAAATGTAACTCGATGCATAACTACATATACTCAAAAGTATCTAAGGTGCTAACGTGATGCGCTTCAACATAGCGATACTGCTCAGCACTGGTTGGAGTTGAACACCTTCGCTGTAAAAAAGAAAAAAGACGTTCACCCACCTGAAGTCGATGGCATATTGCAAGCTCCAGTCCAACTCTGGATCAGGAGCAGCAAGTGCGGTGACCGCGTGGTGCCCCAGCTGTTTCGGCATCTGGAGCAGGTCGTCTATGTTCTGCGAAAAAAAAAAAACGAAATGCCCGGCGGATTCTCGCAGGCATGGCGTGCTGCTGGAAGCGAGCGAAATAGGCCTATACCTGAGAGCTTTAAGGAACTTGAAAGAACGGTTTCGGTACAGCGCGCAAAGGACCAAGACCGTATAAAACAGAAGGGACGCGTACGATTGTTGACTTACAAATGAAAAAAAAAATATCACTTTGAAACACATGAAAGTTAGAGGAACGCAATAAAACGCATTGCCTTTGTGTAGAAGTGTTAAAATGGTTGCGAAATTAACATCGCGTATATCACCTACAGCGCACGTGCTAAGCATATTGGGAAGCTTTTGGTCCGTAAGAGACAAGGGTGCTGGTCTTACGCATGCCACACTTGATGGGTTAATGTGGATTGCATCTATCACAAGTGCAGTTGCCTGGTAATTACGTTTTGACAATAGAGCTGCATAGGCAAAAACTGAGCAGCCACATGTCTGTCAATGCTATGCAGGATGCGAAAAATTGGGATTTTTGGACCAAATATTGCGCACTCTTACGCCTTCGCATGACCACACCTTTGTAAAGCGGAAACCCGCAAACAATACTGCGCTTGCAAGGTACGCAATACGTCATACCTAAACATGCTACATTGGCCACTACATTGCAACATTGGCACCTTAGAGACTATTATACCTTTAATTCTACTGCACCTTTTTGGATGTCATGGTCATGGTGCCTTACTCCACTTCACCAAGGCCACTGTGAGGCAAGTGCGAGATTTAAAAGGCGTGTTGACAAAGCCTTCAGTGTATGCGGCCATGACACAGTAGATTGCATACTGGGCATCTAATGTCACAGACCAAGAGGTCGTGCGTTGGACTCCGGTTAATTGAACTGTTTTTTCTTTGCCATCTGAGCCTGCGTATTTCTTTTTTCGTGACGTTAATACGTCACTGAAGTCTTGGTGGGTTCCGGCATAAAGCACTTTTGTGTTAAAATAAAGAGCAACAAAGAAGGCTGCTCGCTTCACCCTTCCTCCAGACGTGCCAAGCTGCAACTATTTATTGTTACTGGTGACGTGGAGCAATTTTAAGGCGATGACATCAAATCGAAGGAAATACCTTGAGGGTGACAATTGCAGCTCTTGTTTGATTGTACGGCGAATTGGAAGGAGGGTCGAAAATCCCGACACTGAAGATTCCCTTGTCCCAGAGAGGTTGCAGTGGACTTGGCTCTTTAATCTTCAAGTCTTCTTCCGCTGACGGCAGGTAGCTACATGTAGTGACATGCGACGACATGAGCCGAGATATTGTCAGACCAAAAAAAAAATGTAATTGATTACCGGTGGACTATTACACGTATATGCAATTGAGTTACGCAGGGCTATAATGTTCCGAAAAAGTAATCGATTGTATTACAAAAATGCATAAAGATGTAATTGATTACAAGTAATCGGTCACTTGTAACGCGTTACGTACAAGCCTGCCAAATTGCAAGTTGCCTACTACTGCTCTGCACGAACGCCAACTCACTTGAAGGAGAAGCCAACCCCGAGGTGCGTGCCTCGGTAAGCGGGGTGGTTGTTGATGAAGTTGCTCAGGCTCTTGCTGAAGGTTGCCTCCCGCGAGAGCATGTTGCGGCCGTCCTTGTAGAGGGAGTCGAAGAAGATGTAGTCGCAGAGGCCGTCATCCGGGAAGGCATCCGCTGTGCTCGCCCTCTCTCCCATGATGCAAACCATGGGCATCTTGTCGACAACTGCATTCCCCGTTACCAAACGTGGTCGGGAATCATTCATTCATTCATACAACCATCGCCATCATCATCATCGGCCGCAACAGCAGAAGCAGCAGCCTGACTACACCTACTGCGGGACAAAGGCGTCTCCCACGTTGGAACACAAGGAACCACTGATATTCCAGGTCTATAGACCAATCGAGAGTTATTTACTCATGACTCCACGTGAACAGACTGCTGGACGCCATAAAGTGTGCCGAAAAGATGGTGACTATAAGGAGAGAATAATTTTCAGAGGTTGTTTTGGGGTATTTCAACGTTCCCCAAACCCTAGAGATGTCGAAACTTAGTTAAGCTGTTGCAGTTGTGAACGAGTCAACAAACACGTAAGTGCGATAATTTTTCTAAATTGTGCCGTAATGGCGGAGTTCAACGCGTTTTGCGACCTAAAACGGCTCTCGTTGTTTTTTCCTGTTGCGAGTTTTGTGATGTTACGTGATCTAACTAACGTGGCTAGTTACGAGATTTTAGCCACGTGACTATCATTACGATATTTTTAGTCCCGTGACTAGATGTTGTGGGATTTTGTTATGCGACTATAGTTTTTACGCAATGTTAATGATTTTACCTGTGTGACTAGTTGTTACGAGATTCTACGTGCGTAGTTGCGTGAACTCTTGTCACTTGATGTAGCGGGGTTTTAGTCCTGTGACTAGTTGTTACATAATGTTACGCGATCCAGTCTGCCTGACTTGATGTAACGTGATCTTACTTACGTAACCATAAGTTAAATAATGTTATAGGGTTTTAGTCACGTGACTAGTTATGAGATAGCAAGGGATTTCAGTAGGGTGACTATAGCACTGACTTACGTGATAATAAGTGATTTGAGTTTCCCGATGACTTGTTTCATGATTGAAAGGGTTGACGTTTAGGCAAGTTGCTGGGTATTAATTTCAGAAAGTGTTAACAGCGCATAGATCAGTGAGGAAAGGACAAGACAAGAGAGGCAAAGAGCGCTCTTCGCCAGTGTTGTCTGATCTTTTCCTAATCGTTCTATGCAGCGTTAACACTTTTTTAAATGTTTCATCATGTTACGTGATCTCAGCCAAGTACCACATGTTAAGCGATTTTATGTGACTTTAGTCGTGTGACTACAAGTTTTCCTGCTCTCTTTAATCTACGTGCCAGATTAAATATTCCGCGGCCGAGTTCGCACTTGGATTAAATATGTTGGTTCTTGGATTAAATGTTAAGCACATTGATGAAATAGTTAAGTGCTCGGATTATTTCAATGGCGTGCGGATTTTTTAAAGCTGGCACTTTGATTAAAATGAGCGGGAAACCTGTGGGCGGTACTTGGTGCTACGTGAGTTTTAGTGGGCATTGCCGATTCTTGATGTTGATTTCCGTTCGCACCACCTGGATTTACGAAAAGCTTATTTCGTAAGCGGTTATTTTGTAAACAACTCACTTTCTTTAGGTGTGGCAGGTGGTACGTAAGGTGCACTGGATGTCAGAGGCGGACTGGTAGGCCTTGTGCTGGATGGTGGTGGGAGAGGTGGCCGCTGGTGTCGATGTTGAACTGTCGGGCCTCGTTCGATGTCCTGGCCATAAAATGGACCACCATGTTTGTGGCCTGGTTCAGTGGCCGGTGCCCTGCCCCCTGCAGACACGGATGCCTTCTTCGCATTTCTGTCCAGGCAAACACATGCATGAACTTGCACAGGCTACACGTATTCTACTCTACATCATACATAAATATATATCTGCGGTGCGAGGCCACACCAACTGTGTTTAACATTACGTGGGAGTGTACACTTTACAATGAAGAACACCACAACATTAACAACAGAGGGTCACAATGGGGGACACTGCTGTCCAGCTCGGCCTTTGATGATCATGTTTGTCTGTTGCAACGAGCACAGAAGATGGCAAGGGCCAGCGGAGCCCTGGAACAAGGGGTTCGACAAATTGAATTGCTACGCGTTATGCGCAAACAAAGTTTCTCTCTCTCTCTCTGTATCACAGGGGTGACTCGGATAACAACGAACACTGAAAAAATGGAGAAGAGTGGCGGTTAGCTTGGGTCTGCTTGAACGTTGCGCAAAATATACTTCGGAAAAAAGGAAGGAGAAAAAGAGAGGGAAGTGTGGCACCGAATTTCACAGCATAGGTAAGAGCAGATGGTGTTGCAAGGCCCATCTTCCCGTGCATTGCAACGCCTGCGAATGTGAACTATGCTTCGTTCCAGTGCTTATTCTCGGCAGAAGAGGCGAACTGCTGAAGAGTTGTTGCAAGCAGTATATATTTAAAAAGGAGATCGTCTGATTGCATCACTGACACATCTATGACTCTGTATTCCACAGAAATGTCTTTTCTCGATAACATGTTATTTTGACCATGTCGCCTTTTGTCATACGTTGGCTGTGCACGCATGTGCGGGAATGTCTACTTTTTTCATCATACGTTTTTCAGAGTGGAATTAAATCGTTGGCAGTTCGTCACTTCATTTCTCTTTCGCACGAGATATATTTTGTGCCACATTCAAGCGTACTTAAGCAATAAGAAAGGAAGAAATAGACCACCACCTGTTTGTGGCACGAACCACCTGTTTGTGGCACGAAGCCCCGCCGCGGTAGTCTAGTGGCTAAGGTACTCGGCTGCTGACCCGCAGGGCGCGGGTTCGAATCCCGGCTGCGGCGGCTGCATTTCCGATGGAGGCGGAAATGTTGTAGGCCCATGTGCTCAGATTTGGGTGCACGTTAAAGAACCCCAGCTGGTCTAAATTTCCCGAGCCCTCCACTACGGCGTCTCTCATAATCATATAGTGGTTTTGGGACGTTAAACCCCACATATCAATCAATCAATCTGTTTGTGGCACGAAACCACAAGGAAAAATTTCCCGTACGAATTTCTCAGAAAGAAAAGCCTCTCAATTACCGAAAAAATATTCCTGGTTCCTGGACCAGGACGAATGTTTTCCGCGTCGCTCCTCCTCAACTGCTTCTTATCCTCACATCTGTCCTCACAATCTCTCCCCTTTCCTACCCCCTTGCTATACTATACTACTCCTCCAAGACAATACCATGCTGTGCCAGCACGCCTTCATAGTCGAGTGGTTAAGACACTCGTCTTCATATTATGGGTACCCAGATTCGGATTTCGCATCGCCTATGATCTCCCCCAGAGAAGGCAAGCGCGTGAAGGGGAGACAGAAAGTTAGGTGGGTAGATGAGATTAGAAAGCTCACGGGTATAATGTGGCAGCAGCAAGCACGGGACCGAGTTGACTGGTGGAACGTGGAAGAGACTTTTGTGCAGCAGTGAGCGTAGTCAGAATGATAATGACGAAAATCTAATCTCGCTCTCATAATATCTCTCGATCGATTTATATCTTCTAGGGGCGAAGCTCCTCAAGGCGTGGGTCTGTTCATTCCTTGTATGTATGTATGTATGCATGTATGTATGTATGTATGTATGTATTTATGTATGTATGTATGTATGTATGTATGTATGTATGTATGTATGTATGTATGTATGTATGTATGTATGTATGTATGTATGTATGTATGTATGTATGTATGTATGTATGTATGTATGTATGTATGTATGTATGTATGTATTGATTTGTGGGGTTTAACGTCCCAAAACCACTTCTGATTATGAGAGACGCCGTAGTGGAGGGCTCCGTAATTTTGACCACCTGGGGTTCTTTAACGTGCACCCAAATCTGAGTACACGGGCCTACAACATTTCCGCCTCCATCGGAAATGCAGCCGCCGCAGCCGGGAATCGAACCCGCGACCTGCGGGTCAGCAGCCGAGTACCTTAGCCACTAGACCACCGCGGCGGGGCCATGTATGTATGTATGTATGTATGTATGTATGTATGTATGTATGTATGTATGTATGTATGTATGTATGTATGTATGTATGTATGTATGTATGTATGTATGTATGTATGTATGTATGTATGTATGTATGTATGTATGTATGTATGTATGTATGTATGTATGTATGTATGTATGTATGTATGTATGTATGTATGTATGTACGTGACCGCTTATAGTTAAATTTTTGCCAACTGCCCCCTACTTCGTCCTCCCATTAACATCCCATTACGCCCCATCACTAATCCACCACTTCACCGACCATAAAGCAAATACTGTTGAGAAGCAGTCAATATGAAATGCAAGATGGTTGTGTACTTGTATCCAGGCGCGCGTTAAAGAACCATAGATTGTCCCACTGAGCCCATCCCTTGTTTGTACGTGAGCGCCTATAGTTCCACCTATGCAAACTGCCACCACTTCGTCCTTGCAAACATACCACAAAGCCCCATCACCGATCCACCACTTGACCGACCATGAAGCCGTTATAATAAAGGGGGAATGGAAGCGACGCGTAGCTACCACTTGCAAATAATAAAATTTCTTGTATAAATATATAGTGTTTGTCACGTCTTTGGTGATGTAGTGGGTGATATTCGTGGATGGCTCACGGTTTAGCGATGAAACACTCGATCGCTTCACCCCAATCATCATCATTCACTTCGTGGATATGCTGTGATTTTTTTATCTCTCTGTGTGCTTGTTGTCTAGCCTAGTAGAAGCATCGCATCTAGCGCAGGAGCAATCTGTGCCCGTGTTTTGGCAGCAAAGCGAAAATTGAGGATGGCGAAGAGGAGGACAAAAATCGGTCCCATAGCTTCGTGTTTCACTGCAAATGTTATCGAAAGACGATAGTCTTCCGTCAGGAGGGAGTGAGTAAAGCGTTTATTCGCTGTTCCGTGCTGAGTGAGACATGAGCGCCATCTAGCAGTGATCTTAGAAAAAAAGAAGATGGCCTCCGATATTGCCAGCGCGTGACGTGTGTGCGCAATCTCGGAGGCCATTATTTGAAGAGTGCAAGGCGACGGGTTGGTGCCACCACCGTACCACCGTATCATCTTAGCAAAGAGTGGGAAACACCCACCTTTCATGCATAGCATTGCATTGTTAGGAATGCGTAATAAATGCTAAGTTTCTAAGAATTACTTATGTGTACCTTTTATAGTATAAAGAAACACGCCACATAGTGACGTGTTGAAGTTGGGTCTCAGATACGCGCAATATTTCCTTTTAATCGACGATATGCACAAGAATGAACGCCGAAATCAGATCAATATTGGTGGGCGCTGCGGATGTGGTTATATTTTAGTCGTTTCAGGTGACAGAGAAGTCGACCGACGGACACACTAAAGTTTTTCAGTTCAAGTATCTCAAGAAAAACTACCATCCTTGAAAGCAAAAGCACGAGACGTGAGAAAGAGGCACATTGGTATATCACTGGAACTAACCACCGTATTCAGAAATGCACTTTGATTTTAACTTGACTTGTCACCGCCTTATGGGCAACACAAACGCGCTTCGAGGGCACTGGTGGTGCCAAGGCAGCACAAATGCGTCTCAAACGCTGCCTCGAGGCGTTGAGAAATCAAGTTCAAGTCAAGGAGCGTTGCTGAATGCTGGGGCAAGTTTAAATAAACAACAACAAACAAACAATAATGCATGGCGAATTGTCATCATTGCTACATGAAGTGAACGATAAATTAGTACGCTCTCAATTGGCTTGGTAACAACTGTAAATACATTGAAAAAGTGGGTCTTATCGCAGTGCTAACTGGCACGGTGCTAAAGAAAAAGATTTACTTATGAAGCTGTATTATTAGGTTTTGGTTACAACGACCTTAATTAACATGTTCTCAATTAGTATTTTGTTCATACTCTATCTCAAACTTTTTATTTAGCCATGCCTTAGGAATGTGAAGAAGAGGGCGAAGGGAGATTGACCGACTGATTGATTGATATGTGGAGTTTAACGTCCCAAAACCACCGTATGATTATGAGAGAAGCCGTAGTGGAGGGTTCCGGAAATTTTGACCACCTAAGGTTCTTTAACGTGCACCCAAATCTGAGCACACGGGCCTACAACATTTCCGCCTCCATCGTAAATGCAGCCGCAGAAGCCGGGATTCGATCCCGCGACCTGCGGGGCAGCAGCCGAGTACCTCAGCCACTAGAACGCCACGACGGGGCGGCGAAGGGAGCCAGCGGCAGCTATAATTTCAGCGCAATCGCTTCGGTGGAGCTGGTAAACTGTTTTTTTTTGCGTATTCTAAAGCTCCTCCTGCCACAACCGGGGACACGATTGCGACATCGTAGACAGAAATGTCACGATCCCTGTTAACCACAAGTGTTTTCTGAATAGTGAAATCTCCGCCTGTTAGGCGAGGCGCTGGAAAGAGAGCGACAGTGAATCAGCAGCAGCACGCAGAAAAGTTTCAGGCGTGAGAAAGAGCAGCTCACCAAAGCGTTCTATGAGGAGCACAGCTGCAACGGACGTAGCGACGAGAAGGCACGTTACCGTGCACAGCACCACTGTTGCGAGCCACAAAGTGTTGCTACATGAAACAAACAGAAGTGACGTCACTTAAACGTAGATTTACCCATACCGCTCAAGAACAATATATAGTAAGCATGAAAAAAAAAGAAAAACAACAAGCTAACAAAAATATGATACAAAGTTTTACCATTCTAGTATGTTTTACTCTGTTATTTCTGCAGCATTTTGTTTAGATTATGCAAGTTAACTTTTTGCTGTACAATACATCTGATTGTTCCCACTCATGCATGTGCTCTGATTTGAGCCTGCAGTATTCTGTAAATCAATAAAAAAAATTGCCCGCAGCTTCCCTCGGGGGAACACTGAGGAGGATGCGGAGCATATAATTGGTTAACGGGGTGTTAAAGTGCGACTTACTTGGGTCGATGGCTACATTGGTTAACGTGGTTGTGAAATGGGGTGTTAAATTGCGACTTACTTGGGTCGATGGCTAAATTGGTTAACGTGGTTGTAGGAGGGGGTGTTAAATGAGTGAACACGTACACACGTATGCGAAAGGACGGCGCTGGTCGAAGGGGCGTCGATCATTGTGTTTGTGGATTCGTTGGAATTCATTTCACCGCGACCTTGGACGTCGACGCGCCGTACAAATTAACCGACGAGCGGCAACTGAGCGAGCGAGCGCCGACCTTGAGTATATATACAGCGCGACGGCGCATGCACTGTCAGCTGTTGAATGTTCTCGAAGGAGAAGCGCGCGCGCGGCACAGATGGCGACGGCGCGACGGTGCATGCGCTGTCAGCTGTCGAATGTTCTCGAAGGAGAAGCGCGCGCGGCACAGATGGTGGGCGACGGCGCGACGGCGCATGCGCGCGCGTCAGCTGTCGAATGTTCGAGAAGCGGTGCGGACGGCGCGGACGGCGCACTACAAGGCGCGAGTATAAGATGCTTCCGCATCTAAAAGAAAACAATGCTTCGCGTCCCAAAACTACGGCATGCTTATGAGAGAGGCTGATAAAGAGGTGCTTGTTCTGTTTTTTTTTGTTGTTAAAAACCACCGTAGGCCGGCAATCTCACTCAGTCGCAGACCTGGTATGAGTGAGCGTGGGTATGCAGTGTTTTGGAGATTCTCAGTCTAAATGAGTCGGGTTGACGAGAATTTCAGTGGATCTAAGTCGGGGGGGGGGGAGTACGTTTGAGAATATATTTTATTGGTGATTGCGAATCCGAGTGAATCAAAAGCACATGTTTTTTGAGAGCACTGCCTTTTACTGGTGAGCTTCATCTCCTGTTGCCGAACTATGGACCTATATACTCATCTCGAGCCCTACTGTCAACCTTATACAAGCTTACGTTTATACTCAAGTCTATTCGCACATATCTTAATGCACTAGCGTTCACACGCCTTCTCAATATTTATTTACGAGTGGTGTGGGTCATGGAGGTGGAGGCGGGGGGTGCTTTGATGTTTATCGCACACTCTTTTACGGGAAGTCCTAAATAAACATATCGTGTATGTGTCAAGTACTCTATAAAAATGTCCCGACTCGATAGAGGCCACTGACAACTCGTACTAGAAGACAAGTGACCAAGAGGCACAATAGAGCAGAGCACTGACAGTGTGAGGTATAGGCATTAAAGAGTATTTAATACACGACTTTATGATTACGGACCATGAGTCACCTTATTCAGGCTCACTCAGACTCAGGCCGACCCATGAGTCTCAGTGAGTCTGGCTGAGTAAATATTTTGGTGGGTTTAAGTGGGACTAACCCGCGTATTCTAGAACGCCCCTTCACTCAACGCTCCACTTTCACTTGAGAAAGCCGATGGGAGCGCCATCTCTAGGCAGGGAAAGTCACTGTATATCAGTGATAATTTGCTGCTATGCTTGAATAGCGCAGCGTCATTTTCAACCGAGCAGCGGCGCAGTGCGCAACTCTGTCAAGTGAAGGGTGAAAGTTGAGTAGAAGAGCGTTTGTGAATACGGGGGCAAGTCTGGTTGCGCAAAAGTTTTGGTCAGACAGACTCCACTCGTGAACCCCCAGAGCAAAATACATTTTCGAAGGAATATGAGTGAGCTCGAATATTTCTGCTGACGTATGTAAACAACCAACGAAACCAACAGACAGTTTAGCAAAGAAAAGCATAAAATACATTATTTGGGTTATTTTTCTGCAATTGTGACAAATGGGGCTGATATAAAGTGGATGAAAAATGAAATTGCCCCATAGGGGCCAGACCTACATCATTCGGATAAAGCGTGTGATTCTCTACCAAGTGAGCTACAGTGATCGTCGCTTTCTCGTCCCCCTTATTGGATATTAGTGTTATGAGTAATCCTAGGACTGCTAGCAGGCACCTCTCGCTGCCATGGCAGTGAGCGTGGAACACTCTTTTGAAAAAAGTAGATGCCCTAAAATGAAATTAGTATGTTGAGTATGTAGTGTGAATTCAGGGTGTACTTACGAGGACTTTTCCTGCTTCTTTTCTGTGGGAAGTTATGAAAAAAAGGGCAGCAAATTCACCGCAAAGAAAAAAAAAGCATTGAATTTGATGGCAACAAATCGGAATGTTGCACGAAGTACAGATAACAGCAAACCATTTCAGCATGTGGTGTGCCTCCAGTCAACAAAAAAAAGCTACCCTTGCCGTTTCAACGCAAACTGAGGGGCGAGAACGGCTCCCACAAAGTATGAGCCGTCTGCTGATCCCCGTCAGGATGAGGCGCACGTGACCAAACCACGCCAAATAAAGCAAGCATTTAGTTTTGGATAAGCAAAGCAGTCCGGATATTAGTGGTAGCCAGAACAATTTTCTATCAGGAAATAAGGGCGTTGGGTATTCGTGGTATGCTAGCGCGTTGCGCTCTATAGCTATCTTGGTTTCCTACCACAATGGGCTTGTCAATATTCATTACGTGAAACGGCCGCCTCCATCACAAAATGATGTCAATCAAAGCGATTCAAATGAGTAGTAACGTTATTTAAAGTGAGCGTTGGATGCTAACTTAAAGTAACATAGAGCGTAGGAGAAGTGTTATGTTACACGCCAATAGCTTAGAGCGCTTGATTACTTTGAAGATAGCATCCGTAACAGTACTGCGTGCACAAGGACGCTGCGCTTCTTACTTAGCATACATACACGTCCTGCGCCTGCATTTTAAGCATGACTCGATGCTTTCACTTGCGCAACACCGCATGTACGACATTTTGTTCGGCCCTCTCGTATCACGGAGGTATGCTGTAACACCGGATAGTGAATGCCATAGTTGCCGCAATGACCTGTGGCGCCAGTTATGGGGGTAAATAACGAACGACTAACAAGCAAGCATTATATGTCCTATGGAATCTCGCATCCATTGCCCATCGCTGAGTTTAGAAGGTGGATTATTTGAGTGTGACTCTCGAAAACGGTAGAGAATCGCCACGAATACATTCCTGTCGAAGGTTAAGGACATGAAGCTAAAGCAAATAAAAGCATCAGTTCGGAGCCAACAAGCTACAGAGCGCACGATGGCCATTTGATAGTCTCTAGGTGGACAGCAACGACATTTGGCAATATGACCATGTTTTTCGGGTGCTCGAAGGTGGACTCTACAACCGGTATTCCGGCACACTCAGAGCTTATTACGTGTAGCGAAACAGCAGGCAGACTAGAACGCCCTAATGGTTTATCCTATGTACCCGATGCGACTTCCACCAGCTCGACAGGCGCCACCTGTCCTAGGGCTTCCGGGGGTACATCAGCTGCCGGCTCGAAGACCGGGACGAGAGCCAACGGTTGCTCGTAGTGCATGCTGTCAGTGAAACTAGCCTCCTGAAAATGGAAAGTCCGCAGCATGTTAGACTGTTTAACACTTTAAGAGGAAATCCTTGCTGCCCACTCGGCAACAAGACGAGAGATATGCATTTAGGTATCTAGACGTTCTCAATCCAACTCTTTTACGATGCCATGGCGCATGAGCCTTTCCCCTGTCGTAAAAAATCCCGAGGCATCACTTAGTTTCGTAAGGCTGCTTTCTGGCAATACCAGCTGTCTAGTCCCCGACAAAACCCTTGTTAAACTGCTGAGGGCAGACAAAAAAAATTAAAAAGTGGATTTGCCGTACTTTTATGACGTCTGTAAAAAGCGCTTACCAGAAGTGTTAAGTCTACGCCTCCTCTATTTTTTTTCCAACGTCACTGCAAAGGCTCGCTTTACAATAGGAGCCGTCAGTCAGCATTAATTCAAGGAGTTTCAGCAACGTGGCGAGACCTAAAGGACTGCGTGCGTTTCACATGCGTCTGTCAAGGCTGATTCAGTGAAGTGGTTTCACTGTTGTCTCGACGGGTTGAACACGAATGAATCATAAGCAACGCTGAATTAAACAACATATTCGGATCTGCCTTATTGAAGCGAATACGATAAATCTCAATGCGAGTAGTGTTGATTCACATTCACTGTAAACAGATAAGTAGGCCATATGCAAGTCCTGCAGTTAAAAATGTGCAGTGAACATGGACCTTTTACACTTTCACACGTACAACAGAAACAAGAGTGTCTATTGCTGTAATCAGCACTGAAGATCCGTGCACTCACCGATTCAAGACAGGGAAGATGTTGAAGTAACAAGATGCGCTTCAAAAACGAATTGAACGTTCAGAAACGACAGAACAAGGGGGAATGCACGAGCAGTAGTCTGTTGATGTTGATAGTAATTGCCATGCTCCTGCTTCTTCAGCTGATGATGATTTGCAGAATGTGGCACTTAACAAAAGCTTTGTATTCGTCAGAAAGCGGGGAGCCTTGAGCATTTTTGCCTTCAAGGGAAATGCAGATGGCGCAGCCAGGAATCGATCCAGCGACCCTCATGTCACAAGCCGAGCACCATATACCGACTAGACCAATGCGGCATGTAATTGCTAAAATCAGGGTTCAACCACGTGAACTGTATGACGTTTGGGTGGTATAAAGGTGACGACCTGACACGTTACAAAGGGACAAGCCATAATTTAGCATCACCAACATCGTCATCATAAAGAGAACATCAAAAGTGTGTGGCTGTACGTAGGTGCGTGTATTACTATAGGTGCGCCGTGGACACTTCACTGCTTTGAAAAGTTGCCAGTCCTGTGCGGAAAGCACAGCATAGTCACAGTGAAAGTTGGAAGAGCAGATTTTTTAGAGTAATTTTATGAGCACTCTTTGGACAACTTCTACGGGTACCTTAATAGAACCCACAACGTGATGAATAATCATAACATTTGTGAATTAGGGATGCACCTACTACGCGACTATTTGTTATTCGAAGGAGCGTGGTGCCCACCAGTTAACTGTAAATAATTATGTGCACCTTGTTGATGCTGCGGCTGGTGATGATGAATGATAATTATGGCTAAGCTTTTTGTAATGGGTAAGAGGCATTCAACGACGCACTCGTTGTGCTATTCGCATTGGGTGTTATTCACCTGGTTGTTATTTTACTCTTCTGAAATACTCTGTTGCACAGGTTACCGTGATTCCTTCCTCGATATGAAGCCTGCATAGGTTCTGTTTGGAAATTATTCACAGACACCGGCGTAACTCTAACGTATAACACTGAGCTATCACGAAGAGGGCATAGGTTCGAATCTCATTCTCTATGAGCAAGTTTCTACTCATTATGCTTTTTAACTAAAAATGTTACACTAAAACGTTTAACTAAAAAACCGAGGACCATCATGACTCACTGGCGTGTTTCGGTCACGGAAATGACGGATGTGTTGTAAAACACGTGCATAATAAGAGATGGCAAAGAAAAAAACAAAGAAAAACTAGAAGAAAAAGCGCCGTCGCTTGGAGTCAAACCTACTACCTCTTGCATCGCAGCGCATGGTGCGAACGCATTTCTAACCATGCGATCAACGATGTATGGCGTAATGGGTACCATGCAAGTATGCCTATGGCAGTCGTTCTAACAGTGTTTAAAAAGTCCCTGGAAAGGTTGCCTTTTCACGCTTCACCGTGACTGTGCCTGGTGGTTTTTTTCCTCATGACGTCACCTGAGCATACTGCTGGCGTCCAAATACGAGAAACGACAGGAAAGAATATCTCGATTGTTGCTCTGTGTTTTCAGAAGTTGTTTAGGGACTGCGCTTTTCGAACGGTCTCCAAGCTTTTTCTCGTTCGTCGTAGTTCAATAAACCATTGTTATATACTTACAGCCAGCCACTCGAGACTTTCCCCAGCTGTGGGTGCGTGATGAACATAAATTATAATTATAATCATCACTGTCATCATCTGCCGCACGTTCCTCGAGCCTCCAAGAACGTTTTCTCTTTCGAACGTGCCCCTGATCGGCGGGTCACAGTGCAAGCTCAAGTCACCGCTGTTCTGGCTGTTCACCTAGTCCCAACTATCTTACGTGAGTGCGCGCATTTCACTACCGGCATTACCATACTCGCACCATTGTTTGAACAAGACAAGAAGAATGAATCAAGAGCTTTTTTGAGAGACACAACTTGATGAAACCAACAGGATATGAAGCGAAGAAAAGCCCAGGCAACGTTATTCGTAGTCTTTTAACTATATTGTTGTTACTATGATATAATGCTATTTATATATTGAATTGTACAAAGTGAAAGATATCTCGTGGCAGTGTTCGAACCTACAGCTTTCAAATAACGCGTCCGATGTCCTGAGCTGCCTGGTTACCATGGCCGCCACGAGATACCGCCACGTAACCGTGTGCTTGCTCGCGATCATGAGCCGCGGGTTTGAAGAAAAACAAGAAAGTGCTCGAGGTCATCATGTGCGCTGACGAAGGAACGCATCTTTTTGCCGCCTAGTAATCCCCCCCCCCCCCCCTACGCAGCTTTCAGCGGTCCCGCTGGCATGAGAAAGAAAGAGATGGAAAGCGCTTGAAGCTTTCCACAAATAGCTCCGCTTTCCACAAATAGCTCCGAGCCTCTGCGCATGTCCTTACGTCGTGAGCTTGTTCATGACGTAATATTTGTTGCAACAGCCTCATCGAAGTGTGAGGCTCACGGGACGGCTTTGTGCTCTCCGATAATAGAGTACCAAGCACTCTGCATTGTTAACAATGTTGATTGATTGATTTGTGGGGTTTAACGTCCCAAAACCACCATATGATTATGAGCGACGCCGTAGTGGAGGGCTCCGGAAATTTCGACCACCTGGGGTTCTTTAACGTGCGCCCAAATCTGAGCACACGGGCCTACGACATTTCCGCCTCCATCGGAAATGCAGCCGCCGCAGCCGGGAATCGAACCCGCGACCTGCGGGTCAGCAGCCGAGTACCTTAGCCACTAGACCACCGCGGCGGGGCTTGTTAACAATGTTTTCTAAACACACAAGCATTCCACTAATTCCTTGTGCTTCCGTACGAAATACATGTTTCCCGTATATTTTCCACATAGTTTCACAAGAGGCTTACCGAAATATACCAAGTTACTGAATTGAACTAGGGAACGTTGCAGGCAGGAATATAAAGCACTTGCCTAAATAATTTTTCTCTAACTCTCAGCCAGTGGCACTCTCACCAATATCGACTTTGCTGGTATTGAAAGTGAGGAGAATCGGCGTTTAATTTTACAGGTTCGCCAACTATCGACCATGGCTTACTACAACCCAACTGCGGTCAACCAAACGGCGTCCGGTCAGGCGGCCCCCGGGATGCCGGTGTATGACGACACGGCTGCAGCTTCTACGTTTTCCAGCTCGTCCATGGAAACATCTACCACAGGAGGTACGAAATAAGGTGTTTCACGAAGGTTCTCCACTGAAACTGTGGCATGCGGTGCTAGGAATGTTGCAATGACATGCACGTGCTTTGTAAGAGAGAGGAGCACCGCCGAACTTCGTTATAACGAGCACGAACATAGTGAATAACTGGCTGTAGCGAACAAAATACAAAGTTTGGCAGGAAAGGCCTTAGTTCAATGACACTTATTACCTTTATTACGAAGCCAAAACGTGAGCGCCGCCGGCACGATATGGCTTGTAACGAAGAAATATTTGGTTTACATGAGGCTCAATTATGCTTGTTGGGGCAAATTTTTCAAAATCGTGGTATGATATTGAGGAATGCCGCAGTGGAGGGTTCCGGACGCTTTGACAATCTGTTCATCTTACACGTACACCTGATAAGCACAAAAGCCTCGATAGCTTTTTCACCTTCATTGAAATGCGGCGTTCACGTCAGGGATTTGATCCTGCGACCTCTGTTCCAGCAAGTGAACAACATTGGACCACCTTGCCAGGTGAAGCTTAAAACTCAGAAGTTAGTATTAAAATCAAAATAGTTATAGAAAGGCAACTCACACCTACATCGTTTTTACAATGTGATTTTGACATATAAAATTTGGTTAAAAATTTAGTCACATTCTACAGATAAATTGTAACGCAAGAATTTTTCGTCAAGTTTGTTCGGTTGCATTTCATGCTGGGGTGTTTAGGTATGTTTAGTTTGAAATGCCACAAGAAGGTGAGCAGAGATTACTTTGTTAATATTGGGTGTTTCAAGAATAAGATAGTTCGACTTTTATTCTAGGATATTCGTGCGAAAAAAGAAAATTTCTATCTGTACTGTCACGACAAATATCATATATAACGAACTCAGTTGTAGTCTCTATGCTGCTTAGTTATACCGAAATTCGATTGCAGTATAGTGTATACTACATTTAGTCGATTATAGTTGACGTTCTTCTGCCCATTTTCGCTACTTGAAGCCATCCCTCGTGTTACAATTGAATGAAGAAATTCAAGTTGCCGAAGATGTATTTGTTCGCGCAATGCTCTCGGTATTGAAGTTTTTTCATGACGCAGTCAAGTCACAAAACGTGAAAATCTTGTGCGCGTTACAACTGAGTAAACACAAGAAACACTTTCATAAGGAAAACCTCCAAAATTAGAATGCCCCCGCCCCCTAAAAGAATGAAGAGGGCCTCGGAGCACTTTTTCTGACTTCTACGATAAGTAACCGTTCAAACTATCGCGTAGTGTACACAATATCGTGTTCAATATTGTCCTTCCGGCGTCTCCATAGCTGCAGCTTACAGAGTGGATATACTTCTCGTTCTGAATCGAGAACGACACGTCGAGACCCGTTTGATCGCTAATTTTCCAGAAAGAGTCGATGCTGTAAATAAACGCAAAGAACTTCATATTGTCGGCACCAACTAAATTTATTTCCAGCGTCTTGTTTAAGAGAAGACAAATATTGATAAGTGCTTTACAGTAATGTCGAACAACTCGATTATGTAAATGACCTGTTTATATGAATACATGAATACAAGCGCCGGCGTTCAGATGTATGCATTAAGAGTCTCCGATAAACAATCTTTCTAGCACGTGGGACGGCCTAACGCTTGCATCTTCGTTTCTTTCTTTTTTTCAGAAAAGGAAGAGACGTAAGTCAATGAATGAATGAATGAATGAATGAATGGATGAATTGATGGATGAATGGATCAATCAATCAATCAATCAATCAATCAATCAATCAATCAATCAATCAATCAATCAATGTGGACATGGTTAGCACAAACGATGCAGGTTGCTCCTGTGTGTGCACGTATTCTCCACATTGCTTCTTAAAAGGCCGCTCATCTACCGCATTGAGAGACAAAAAAAGTGGTACCGTCCTCGCCTTCACTACTCCTTTCTACAAGTGACATATCTTCCTCGCCACTTATTTCTTAGAAGAACTTGTACAATGTCCGCCGCTAAGTGCTGAGGCTATCAAGCTATCGCGCTTGTCTTGTCGGCTAGCGCCGTCGGAAGTACACAAAATAAAGTGAAATCAGTGTATCGATTGATAAGGGGGGTTTAACGCCCCAAAACCACCATATAGTTATGAGAAACGCTGTAGTGGAGGGCTCCTGAAATTTAGACCACCTGGAGTTCTTTAACGTGCATCCAAATCTGAGAACACAGGCCTGCAGCATTTTCGACTCCATCGAAAATGCAGCCGCCACAGCCGGGATTGGATCCCGCGACCTACGGGTCAGCAGCCGAGTACCTTAGCCACTAGACCACCACGGCGGGGCTGAAATCAGTTCATTGCGCACGAGTATAATGCGAGACAAGAAGCTCAATCGAGACAAGAAAGAACTGGTGGGTGGCTGCAAGGCGAAGCCGTGCACAAGACAATTCACATCTTATATTTCGTGCATATAAACCAGTAGACAGCATGTTCCGCATAGACGTGACGGGAATCACTGTTTCTTGCCCTGCCGTGGTGGTACAGTGGTTAATGTATTCGGCTGCTGCCCCGCAAGTCGCGGGATCTAATCCCGGCTGCGGCAGCTTCATTTCCAATGGAGGCGGAAATGTAGGCCCGTGTGCTCAAATTTGGGTGCACGTTAAAGAGACCCAGATGGTAGAAATTTGCGGTGGCCCCTCACTACGGCGTCTCTCATAACCATATGGTGGTTTTGGGACGTTAAACACTACATATCAATCATGAATCACTGTTTCTACGTCTCGAGATGCGCTAGAAAGACGAGAACTGCCAGAAAATAACAATGTGCTCGTTTTCTGTATTTTGAGAAGTTGAGGAGAGTCCTTCAAATATAATGCTCGGACCGTAATCTCACCTAACAAAACAACTACTTGAAGACTGATATTATCTAGAACCATTTCTATATATCTGTCTTGAACTAAATATTTCACTGATGTACGCCTGTCGCGTAAAAAGAAAAGCTAGCGCTGCATGGTCTTGACTCCACCACGCAGCTGTAATATATATCAGAGTAACAGTTTGTTTCACGCAGTATAAGTAGACACTGTACTTCACCATTGACAAAGGGCATTTACCTTCTGTATGCCCCGATTCAGCTGAACCTCGATATAACGTAGCTCGCGACGTAGCGAACTGTTTTGTTACCATTAGTCACTTCTACCGATTTTCGCGTATTATACCTTCAATATAACGAAGAAGATTTTCGACTACGAACACAGCAGTTCATCTCGCACGCGATGTTCTTTTTGCCCAGGCGGACCTACGCCACGACAGCGGTGTTCATATGCAGCGTCGTCGTCATCGTCATACTGATGAGTGCCATCATCATGCTATTTACCTTTGGCATTGGTAAGCATTTGTGCCTCAGTTCAAGCGAAATTTCCTCTTACCACATTTCACTGCTTCTGCTTGGCATCTTTTAATGAGAATGCCTTAAGCATATCATTGCGCGGTAGCATTGAGCGATACAAGGCAGGCTCAAAACGCTCGTCGAATAGCTTGTCCATGTGTCTAAGAGGACTCCGAGGCGAAAGCCAACTCATTCTATCAATCGATCTATTCATCATTCCCTGACCCCTTCTCTAAAGCTTTTGGCAACTAACGTGGTTTTTGACCCTTTATTAGAATGAGAAGTCAGAAATGTTTTTGTTTTCCAAAGAAATCGTTGGAGGTCCGTCGGTCAAAAAGCTGCATCATACAGCTTGAATGTGCCTGAAGTCTCTCATATCGCAGCAGTAACATCAAAGCTAGCATACATGCACGTTTTCAGTATATATAGAAAAGTATATATATTGTCAGCATAAAAAATAAAAATGTTTAGTATCATTGAGAAAAAAAACACATATTGAATAAGACTTGCAAATACATGATATTGTCGCGACGTCAAGAGAGAGGTCGTACTCGGAGACGCTGAGAAAACAGCAGCGGGTCGGTCTTTTTGTTAACCGCGTGAGAGAGAGTTCCTCATCTTTCTCGTTGTTGCGTTCTGCATAAAAGCGTGCAGATGCGCGTATGCGCTGTCGCCTTCGTCTTTTTCGCGGGACGCATGTGACATTTGCCTCCCTCCAAAAATGGCATCGTCCCGATGCGTAGCCAAGGCACTCTACTTATAAAAACGCACATATGCACCGGCACGCACAGGACAAACGAGAGTTAGCTGGACAAGTAGGGTTTCATCCGGATGACATGCACGATTTCGGGTGAGCAGTTTCGGCGACTGGAACTGCAATCGCCGTCGGGAATAACTTCGTAGTTGATGTCGTTCAATCGTCGGGTGACTCGATATGGGCCAAAGTATCGTCGTAATAGCTTTTCTGAAAGTCCGCGTCGACGTATTGGGATCCAGACCCATACCTTGTCGCCTGGTTTGTAGGTTACCAATTTATGTCGTAGGTCGTACCGTTTCGCATCTTTGTGTTGCTGGTGACAAATACGCACGCGGGCTAGCTGTCGGGCTTCTTCGGCACGCTGACCAAATTCTTCGGCGTCAGCGTGAGTGTCGTCACACTCGTGCGGCAGCATAGCGTCCAACGTTGTAGTGACTTCGCGCCCGTGTATTAAACTAAACGGCGTCATTCCGGTAGTTTCCTGCCGGGCAGTATTATAGGCGAAGGTCACATAAGGCAAGATTTCGTCCCAGTTCTTGTGTTCTGTGTCGACATACATGCAGAGCATGTCTGCGAGGGTCTTATTAAGCCGCTCTGTTAGTCCGTTCGTTTGTGGGTGGTACGCCGTTGTTCTCCGGTGAGCTGTACCACTGAGCCTGAGAACCGACTCCAAAAGTTCTGCCACGAACGCAGTTCCTCTATCCGTGATGAGAACTGTTGGAGCACCATGCCGAAGGACGACGTTTTCTATGAAGAAATGAGCCGCTTCTGCTGCTGTGGCCCTCGGCATGGCTTTAGTTTCTGCGTAGCGAGACAAATAATCAGTGGCGACAATGATCCATCTGTTCCCTGTGGTAGAAGTTGGGAATGGGCCCAGGAAATCCATTCCGATTTGGGCGAATGGCTTTGCTGGCACTTGAACGGAATGTAATAAGCCTACCGGCCTGCCGGGTGGTGCTTTGCGTCTTTGACAGTCGGCACATGTTTGGACGTGATGTTTCACAGCAGCAGGTAGGTTAGGCCAGTAGTAACTGTTTTGCAGACGGGACAACGTTCGAGTGTAACCGAGATGACCAGAGGTGACTTCATCATGGCAGGCTTCCAGAATTTCTTTTCGCAGTGATGCAGGGACGACGAGCAAGTATGGGCTGCCGGTGGGAGAAAAGTTTTTCTTGTATAGGACGTCGTTCCTTAAACAAAAAGATGGCACTCCTCTCGCAAAAATTCGCGGCACGTCTTCCCGTCGTCCTTCTAAGAAATCGATAAGCGAAAGCAGGTCAGGGTCACGGCGCTGCTCTTGTGAGATAGTGGCCGCGTTGATGACTCCCAAGAATGCGGCGTCCATAGACTCGTCATTAATAGCGGCAGGCTCAACGGGTGACCGCGAGAGACAGTCTGCGTCGGTGTGCTTCTTCCCTGATTTATAAATAATGGTCATATAAAACTCCTGAAGCCGAAGGCTCCAGCGTGCTAAACGGCCGGATGGGTCTTTCAAGTTAGTGAGCCAGCAAAGCGAGTGGTGATCACTGACGACCTTGAATGAGCGGCCGTACAGATACGGTCGAAATTTGAGAACCGCCCAAACCACGGCGAGGCACTCTTTCTCGGTAGTCGAGTAGTTCTCTTCCGTGCGAGAAAGAGCTCTGCTGGCATAGGCTATCACTTTCTCGGAGTTATCTTGCCATTGTATCAGTATGGCGCCCAGGCCTACATTGCTTGCGTCGGTGTGAAGTGCTGTTGGCGCTTCCTGGTCAAAGTGCGCCAGAACCGGAGGTGTTTGGAGGCGTTGGCGTAATTCGTTGAACGCTGTTTGTTCCTTTTCGCTCCAAAGAAAGGGGACATCCTCTCGTGTGAGCCGCGTCAGAGGCGCCGCAATAGACGAAAAGTTGGCGATGAATCGTCGGTAATAAGCGCAGAGGCCTAAGAAGCGTCTCACTGCTCTTTTGTCATGCGGTGCGGGAAACTTTGCGACAGCGTCGATTTTGCCCGGGTCAGGTCGAACACCTTCGTGGCTGACCACGTGGCCTAAGAAGCAAAGTTCGTTGAAACCGAAGTGGCACTTCTCTGGCTTTAAAGTCAGGCCAGCCGAACGTATAGCTTCTAGAACTGCAAATAATCGACTTAGGTGTTCCTCGAATGTAGCTGAGAAGACGACAACGTCGTCTAGATAAACCAAGCATGTCTGCCACTTAAGTCCTGATAGCACAGTGTCCATTAAACGCTGAAAAGTGGCTGGCGCTGAGCATAACCCGAATGGAAGCACTTTAAATTCATAAAGACCGTCGGGCGTCACGAAAGCAGTTTTCTCACGGTCTCTCTCGTCGACCTCTATTTGCCAATAGCCACTTCGCAGGTCCATCGATGAGAAATAGCGTGCATGCCGCAGCCGATCAAGAGAGTCATCTATACGTGGCAGTGGGTATACGTCTTTCTTCGTTACTTGGTTTAACTTGCGGTAATCTATACAGAAACGCAAGCTGCCGTCTTTCTTTTTAACCAATACCACGGGGGATGCCCAGGGACTCTTGGAAGGCTGTATAACGTCATCTTGGAGCATCTTCTGAACTTGCTTTTGGATCTCCTCACGTTCTTTCGGAGCCACACGGTATGGGTTTTGACGGATCGGTCTCGTATTATCTTCAATGATGATTCGGTGCCGGGTCAGCGGTGTTTGCTTGACTTTCGACGTGCACGAAAAACAATTTTTGAACTGGTGTATCAGCTCTAGTAGGCGCTGTTTTTCCGAGGCTGACAGGGTTGAGCAAATGTTGACAGGCAAAGGTGTCGAGGCTGGGATGGTCGCCTCGTCCGGTTGTAAAGCGAAGCAATCTCTGCCTTGGTCCACGTCGTCGTAGTAGGCAATCGTGGTGCCCTTCTGGATGTGACGACGCTCGTTGCTGAAGTTGGTGATGAGGACTTCTGCCCGCCCATCAATTAGTGCCAGAATGCCTCTCGCTATTGAAACACCTTGCGTAAGCAATAGCGTGTCTATTCGCTCCGCTATCACCTCATTGCGGCACGGCCGTTCACACAACACCGACACAAGGCAGCAAGATCTCGGCGGGAGCATCACATCATCGGCTACACGTATACGTTGCAGTTGTTCTTCAGTGGTGGCGTCGACGTAAGGATGGGCGGAAAAGGTGACGATACGTTCTGGGATGTTGATGACAGCACCGTACTCTCGCAGAAAATCCATACCCAAAATCAACTCTTTACAACAGTCCGGTAAAATGACAAAAGTGGCGACGAAGTTCGAATCATCGATTACGAGCCGAGCGGTGCATTTACCGGTTGGCGTCATTAGCTGCCCACCAGCACTCCTTATGCTCGGCCCACTCCACGGCGTTTTAACCTTCTTAAGGCGGTCGGCGAGCTCTTGTCGCATAATAGAGAAGTCAGCACCAGTGTCCACCAGTGCTGTTACGTGGTGTCCGTCTATAATAACGGTGAGGTCGGCACGTACAAATTCATTGGCAGTAGTACTCGTGGTTGTTGTCGTCTTCGTCATCACCGTCGTCACGTCGTCTTTGTGTAGAGGCAAAGGGGTCTTTTTGGCGTCTCGGCAATTGGCAACCTTGCCCCCGGAGGTCGCGGCAGTTAGTTTCCCTGGCACGGGCTTGGGGAGCGGTTTCTGATGGCGTCCGCGTATCGTTGGCGATTCGGGGAATTCTGACCTCGTGCAGGTGAGGGAGACCTCCAGCGACGACTTGGTGAAGACGCTTGGTTGGTCGGTAGGTGATCAGCACCATGGTCACGAGGGTCTCCAGAATAAAAAGAAGCGGGCCGAGAAAAGTTTCCAAACCGAGTTTCTCGATGCCGGCAGTAGCGCGAGATGTGGCCTGGTTCGCCGCAGTGGAAACAAAGGGGTCGACGGTCGGCGGTGCGCCACAAGTCGGTCCGACGTACTGGTGGTCGCCGCACAGGTTCACGCTGCCACCACGGCAAGGTAACGGGCCGTGGCTGAAAGGGTGGTTCTTCTGGGGCAGGCGGATGACGGCGGACGGCATCAGCATAGGTCAGTGGACGTGGTTCGGGTGGTGGCGCCGGTGAGGGAAAGGCTTGCCGTAGTTCCTGGCGCACAATTTCTGCAACAGAAGCAACTGGGGGATCGGTAGACGGAAGGCCGAGGGCCCGCAGCTCTTCCCGCAGAATTTGTCGAATCATTTGCCGTAAAGAGTTTTCAGAAACGGCGGCGTTTTGAGCGGCACCAACAGGCGTTTGGTCGGGCAGGCGGTCAAAGTGGCGGCATCGTTGCCGGAGCGCCCGCTCAATGACAGTCGCCTCTTTGATGAATTCATCCACTGTTGTTGGTGGATTTCGTACAAGGCCGGCGAAAAGCGGTTCCTTAACTCCCCGCATCAGATGACGAACTTTCCTTGCCTCGGGCATGTCAGGGTCAGCGCGGCGAAACAGGCGGGCCATATCCTCAGCGAACATGGCCACGCTTTCATTCGGCTTTTGCATGCGGGCTTCGATCATCTGCTGTGCGAGATCCCGTCGGTCCGCACTGAGGAACGTCTCGAGAAGCTTTTGGCGGAAATTGTCCCAGGTTTGGAAAGTAGGCTCCCTGTTCTCGTACCATGTGCGAGCGCTATTTTCCATTGCGAAGTAGGCACGGCCAAGTTTTTCTTGCACGCTCCAACGATTCACCACAGCGGTCCGCTCGAACTGGTCGAGCCAGTCCTCGACATCTTCATACGGTTCTCCACGGAAGACTTCGGGAACACGAGGAATCTCAAAAGTTACCTGGTAAGGGTGAGTCGTCTGGGCCGGAGGAAGATTCGCAGACGCTGAAGGGGCTGCCATGTTGGTAACAGGAGATGCCGTCAAGAGTTCTGGGCTTAGGCCTAATAGGCGCCGGCTGAATCGGTGTACTGGAGTCGCAACAAGACGTTGAGGCTCCGGACTGGGTGTACGGTCCCGAACAACGCTTTCTTGCATCAGGTTGCAGGCCCCAGCACCTCCACCAGTGTCGCGACGTCAAGAGAGAGGTCGTACTCGGAGACGCTGAGAAAACAGCAGCGGGTCGGTCTTTTTGTTAACCGCGTGAGAGAGAGTTCCTCATCTTTCTCGTTGTTGCGTTCTGCATAAAAGCGTGCAGATGCGCGTATGCGCTGTCGCCTTCGTCTTTTTCGCGGGACGCATGTGACAATATTTATGAATATAGAAATCTAAGGCATTTGGCTGGAGGAAATGTCAAAATGAATTGCTATAATAAAAAAAAAACAGGGATAGTTACAACACTAAAGATATCCCTAGTATAAACATGGTTGTGATGTAAAATGGTGTAATACACTGCTTATTGAAACACTGAAAGCGAAAAACATTAAAAAATGTAAAAATATAAGGATTGTTTTGTCTATGCTTTCATTCGTACTTGCAAAAGTATTCCCGAATTTGTTTGCACATTGAAGTATTTGAAATAAATGTTCCCTTAGATAGATAGATAGATAGATAGATAGATAGATAGATAGATAGCTAGATAGATAGATAGATAGATAGATAGATAGTGTGGGAATTGAGGCTAGCCCGCTGCCTTTGCGCGGGCTTTGCCGCCTTTTCTGCCGTTCTCATGTCCCGACATGTCTGCCCTCCCTTGCTGTCTGCCGTGGTGGGAGAGCGGAGTGACGTTTAACTCCCTCACCCGGAAGCGGATGTTGACTGTGGCGCCGCGCGCGGGGGCCCCGAGAGGTTTTTCGCGCGCTGCGTCGGGAGCGGTGAGTACAGTCCGGGACTTCAAACGGTGAGCCACGCATTCTTTTCCGTCCGTCGAGTCCCGTCGCTCGGGGCTCGTCGGAGTTCGCTGACGGCGCCTCGCGCCCGATGCGAACGCTCACCTTTTGTTGCCCCGCTGCGTACTCACGGCCGAAGGGCAGTACGGTGTCCTAGTGCGTGGCCTAGCTACGCCGACCCGTCTCCCTTCGAAGCCAACGCGAGCGCCTTTGCCCTCGCTCGAGCAACCGGGCCTTTGCTCCGGTGTCTCCGTGGATCACGTTTACCGCGGAGACGTGCTCGTGGCACCCCTGTGTAGTACTTTGTGCCCGTGGCGTGGATAAGCCTATTTGCTTTCCCGCCGCGCCTTTTGCAACGGGCTGTACTGCGTTTGGTTGCCACAATAAAGTGTTGCGACTTGAGCAATATCGTGTTTCCCGCCACGGCGAAGGTTAACGCGTGCCCTGCGGCTCGCTAAGACCGGACCCACGCTGGTGGCCGTACTCCTTCGGGATACGTGTACACCACACTGGCGCCCAACGCGGTATCAAAAGCTCTAGCTTTTGTCTGCTCTTAGCGAGTCAGTTCGCCTGCGCGATTCGGGCTCGTCGCAACATGGCTGCTTCGCGGGACTTTTTGTCCGCTGTCCCTTTTAGCGGATGCCGCGTTGCACACGGAGGCCATTGCCTCTGTTGACGGGAACCCTTCTGCAGCCGTCCGTGTCGGCACCCCCTATTGCGGTGACGACACGAGGCACCTAGCCGCTCCCTTTGGAGATGGCGCGTCGCTTCGGAATGGGCCTCTTGCCCTACCCGAACGTTATGTCTGCTTCGTGGCATGCCGCGTTGCACAAAGAGGCCACCGCCTCTGTCGACGGGCGCCCTTCGGCGCTCGCCCGTGTCGTCACCCCCTTTTTGTGGTGAATACACTCCTACGTGGTAGCTGACGCGCTATCTCGTGCCCCCTGTTGTCTGCCGAGAACCTGGATTTCGGTGCGACGGCCGCTCGCGGTGCCTTAGCACATGCAAGCGTCGGGGGCGAAACAGCAGCTTCGCCGCCATTCGGCGAGAAGGGGGAGTCCCCATGAGGACGACCTTGGCTGCTATCCAGGTAAGCGGCGCACTGCGTAGCGGCCGAGCGGGGGAACTTTCCGAAGGCCACCGTGCCGAGAGCGAACCCGCGACGCCGTGCACGCGGCGGTTGCTGCGGTCCTGAGTGGGCGCGATACCAGACTCCCCCATTTTGGGAGAATGGGAATCGCTTTCAGCAGCGAAGAGCTACTGAAGGCTCAGCAAAGTGATCCGTTTCGAGTCTCGGAGGGACGGAGCGCCGTATACGCTGCTTGCTTTGCGGCGGGCGCCGTTAAACCGTCTTGAGAGGCGCGCCGTTACGCTGCTTGTTCTGCGGCGGGCGCGATTAGGGGGCTCATACAGCGTGTGTCGCTGAGTCCCCGGCGGATTCATTTTTGCTGGACCATGACGGGCTCCTGCGGAACTATATAGCCACTGACGACGAGTCCAGCGACCCGTTTAAGGTGGTTATGCCCAAAAGTCTGAGAGCCGCACTGTTGCGATCCTCTCACGACGAATCCATGGCCGGTCACCTGAGTGGCTCGAAAGTTTTTGCAAACTGAGCGATGTTGTGACCTGGCCCGGCACGAAGCGTGGTTTTTATCGCTATTCCGTGCCTGCCACGTCTGACAAACGGTTGAGCCAAGGGTTGGAAAGCCGCCCGGTCTTATGAACCGATTGTCAGTGAGCGTCCGTGGCGCGTACTAGCTGAAAGATCCCCTTTGGGAAAACTCAGCCGTGCCACATCGCAGACCTGAAGCCCTTTGTCACGGTCTGACGAGCTCGCGCCAGTGCCCTGCGGCACTTCGCGCCAGCAACGGGGCACACCCGGAGCGGCGGACCGCATTCGGACCCCGCGCCGGTATAATCTGAGGAAGCGGTCACCTTTGTGATTTCGCGCCGGACGGCGGACTTCTCCGCAACCGAAGGCCCTCAGTTTACTGTCTAGCCTCAGTATAGGTTAGCTTCTTTACGGCCTTTTCTCGTAAAGAAGTTGACCCCGCCCTGTCTGCTGCCAGTGTTTCTTTTTTTTTTGAAGTGTTCATGTGTATTTTATATTTCTTTTGTCTAATATTAAGTGTTATTTGTGTTTTTTTGCCATATGTTGAGTGTCATTTTGCCCTGTCTTTATTTTTTTTCCCGTGTTCGTTCCGTCTACCGCGAAGGGAGCTGTGTGTGACCTTGAGTGTCGGTGCTTGCCGGGGGAGAGAGACGAAGGACGCTTTGCGCCTACGCTCGCGCAGCCGTCGGCGGTGTGTGTGCGTGCGTGTGTAAGTGCGTGACGCTTCGGTGCGAACCCGCGAAGTGTGCGTCATGGCTTCCCCCCATCGACGCGGGCACTGGAGATGCTGGGGGGCATTGACCCATTGACATCAGACCGTCTGGCTGTGCTCTGCTCTCGGCCGTCGCCGAAGAAGCCACGCTGCCTTTCCCACCATGGCTCCTGCGCGAGGCCAGCTGAAAGCAGCTATATGCTGCCGGCCAATGCCAGGGCGCCTCGCAGCCAATTTTGGTTCGGCCTCCCTGACCACCGGAGAGGCCCGGCTTCCCGCAACGTCCAGCTCCCTCATCGAGCCAGAAATGCGGGGCCTCCGAACAACCGAAGCGGCTTTCATCGGACTCGCGGCTGATCAAGAGCAGCAACGAGCCATCAGTGAGCCCTCCCGTACCTCTGACCTCGCACTCGGGCATCGCACCCAGCGGACACTGTCACGCCCTTCCGCCCCTCCGCGCAGAGGACGCTATCCCCCTTCAGCACCACGAACACTCGTGCCACGCTTCTGTGCTCCCTTCCGCAGTTATTTTTATAGTGTCATGTGTTTATTTTGTTATTTATGTTTTGTTTCTTCTTTGTAATCATTTTTTTAGCAGCAGTAGCAGGGCTGGACTGAGGTTAGCTGTCGCTCATGGCAGTGTCATTTTAACTGCATGGGTGACGTCCGGCTGCCTTTTGCAGACCGGTAAAGGGCAAATTTAGGAGAGGGGGATGTGGGAATTGAGGCTAGCCCGCTGCCTTTGCGCGGGCTTTGCCGCCTTTTCTGCCGTTCTCATGTCCCGACATGTCTGCCCTCCCTTGCTGTCTGCCGTGGTGGGAGAGCGGAGTGACGTTTAACTCCCTCACCCGGAAGCGGATGTTGACTGTGGCGCCGCGCGCGGGGGCCCCGAGAGGTTTTTCGCGCGCTGCGTCGGGAGCGGTGAGTACAGTCCGGGACTTCAAACGGTGAGCCACGCATTCTTTTCCGTCCGTCGAGTCCCGTCGCTCGGGGCTCGTCGGAGTTCGCTGACGGCGCCTCGCGCCCGATGCGAACGCTCACCTTTTGTTGCCCCGCTGCGTACTCACGGCCGAAGGGCAGTACGGTGTCCTAGTGCGTGGCCTAGCTACGCCGACCCGTCTCCCTTCGAAGCCAACGCGAACGCCTTTGCCCTCGCTCGAGCAACCGGGCCTTTGCTCCGGTGTCTCCGTGGATCACTTTTACCGCGGAGACGTGCTCGTGGCACCCCTGTGTAGTACTTTGTGCCCGTGGCGTGGATAAGCCTATTTGCTTTCCCGCCGCGCCTTTTGCAACGGGCTGTACTGCGTTTGGTTGCCACAATAAAGTGTTGCGACTTGAGCAATATCGTGTTTCCCGCCACGGTGAAGGTTATCGCGTGCCCTGCGGCTCGCTAAGACCGGACCCACGCTGGTGGCCGTACTCCTTCGGGATACGTGTACACCACAATAGATAGATAGATAGATAGATAGATAGATAGATAGATAGATACGCTAAAAGTCGCGTAAGTTCGCTAGAAATGTTTCACATTTAAAAAGTAACAAACCTGAATCAATGCCTGCATGCAGGATTTTCCTATGTGACCGAGACGACCACGACCGATGCCCCAAGTAGCTATGTTGTACGACGTAGCAGCGCCAAGCCGGTGCCAGTGACCACTCCGGCAACTACCACGATTGCGCCGACTACCACAACAGGACATACCACTCAGGTTACCAAGCCTACCACACAGCGTACCACCACGACTATTATCACGACTACGACAACTGAAACGCCTACCGCGCCTACAGCTGCACCCGCGGAAAGTACGTTCATCGCCATCCACATATATTAAATGCGGAACATTTCGTAGTGAACCGGAGAGATGCTGAAATGTTGACTATAGGCAGCCGCTCGAAGCAACGTGTCGACATGTGGCCTTGTCTCGTGAAGCCTTAATACTTTACAGCGTACTTTAGCTGCGTTGTGTGGCCTTTACGGTGCTCGGCTTCTGACCCGAAGATCACAGTCTTAATCCCGGGTGCGCGACACTCACATTTTGATGGAGGCCCGTGTTCTGCGTGATGGAAGTGCACGTTATTAAAGAAAACCCGATCGTCAAAATTTCCGTAGCCCTGAACTACGGTGTCCTTCATATTCATGTCGAGGTTGCGGTATGTAAGACCCCAACATTTACAATATAAGAGATACAGTTTTGAAAAAGACGAAACCTTTTCGTTAAACGTATGTCCATCCGTCCGTCCGTTTGTACGTCTGCCGTTCTGTCCATCCGTCCGTCCGTCTGTTTTTTACTGCACTCTATTGTATACGTTCAGCCAGACTTTACTGAAAAGTGGCATTAAGGCTGTGTGAAGCGCAGAAACAAGCCCTCAATGTTTCCTTCCTAAATTCATTGACTATACCATACTGTTTCTTCCCTGTCCTGTGTCTTCTGGTGTTGCGCTGTAAATCAGTTCACGATAGATCATAACCAACTGGCGCAACCTACCGTCTTACTATATACTGTATACAGTAACTAGAGCATGCTCGCGTTTTCTAAGTCAATACGCGTTCAGTAATGTCTCAGCTCGTGTTGTTTTTCTGTTGGCGCTGCGAGCAGTGATTGACGACCAGCCCCTGGTGTGCACGATGGGAGTCCGGACCAACTCGACGCAGATGTTCCCGCCGGACGGTTTGTGCGAGTACCTCTTCTATGACTCGCTGTACATCATGGGTCGCAACACGTTCGTTCCGCGGGATCAATTCGATGTACACTTGAAAACCTTCGTTGAAATCGCCTCGTCGTACAAGACCACATCCTTTGGCGTCGGTTTCACCTACAGGTGAGTATTTGCGCACAAAAAGTAAGAATTCCTGACGCATTCGCACAAATCACAAAATGATCATAATGGGACATCGTCACAAATCACCGAAAATTGTGCCGTCATTGTGACGTCATCGCATGACGTCATAGTTTCATCAAAGGTGGGATGGTCACGAAGACAGTGCAAGACCACGTTAGATACAGCGAGTTTTCTGAGAGTGGCGGGAAAGGATTATTATATTAGCTGAGAATAAAAAAAAAGATGGCGTTCACCTTCGGGTCTATATAGGTGAATGTGCCAGCGATTCAGTTCAATTTGTTATTGCGGTAACAGCAACCGCTCTCGGCGGGAGTGCCCGTTCGTGTTGTAGTGCCATACAATATATGTATAGAAATGTATATTCCTAAAACCCACGATGGAAAATAGTGTCTATAGCTACTTAGCCGCAACGCATACATACTCCAGCATGTTAACGGTGAGCTATTTATTTAAGTGATGAGCAGTTAGTACAACACCCGCTCGCCACGCAGAATAGTTGATTCTAGTGTCCCACTAAAGGCAACTATTTAGTCGTCGTTGATTGTTGAAATTGCGGTCCAGAAACCTCGTAGTGTTATTTTTGTGTCAAGGAAGGACTTATTTTGAAATAATGTCACGTTTTAGTGGTCCGCATCGGGTTAGCGCATTTCAAATTACCCGCCTCAAGAAGCAGAACGTATAACGTCACTGCTGCCGCGTCCAGCTTTACTGCACGGCCACCAACACTAGTAGCAGCAGAACGGAAGCAGCGGAGCCACAGCAGCAACAGCGGCCATTGATCGATTGTCCGCCATTGGCTTCGAGATGACAGACGTGTTTTGGTTCAACTGGGCCCCGCTAGATGGCACGACCTATGCAGTTTAGCCAGCGAAAATGGAATTTTTGAACCACTCGCGCCATTCCCCATAGTAACGTCTGGTGGTTCTTTTCTTTGTACGAATCAAACAGACGCGATGAAGCAGAATTTTATTGCGACTCTTGAAGCACGGAAAGTTCTTTATTAGTGCAGGTAGATTGATTACTAGTGATTAATTGTAGGTGGTTCATCTCACATAATCGGGATCATTTTGAGAATGTCCTACTGCGGTGCATGTATTCAGGGGCATTTTGGTTAATTTCTAGGTAATATGACACTGTTGTTAATAATATTACCATTTTAGATGTTGTCAGAGATTTAGCTTTGACTCTGACGTAAATTGTTATTTGACTTTAGTGTATTAAAGTAAGATACGATACTTCCGTACGTGTTACAACTGCCTCCACCCCCTTTCATTTTTGTGGCTATGTGAATGCAGTTCGGCGTACCACCTGGAGGCCTACCTGCTACAGCAAGCCACCAAGAAGTTCAACGTGATGCAGCGCTTCTGGGATCACTCGATTTACCACATCGGCGTTGTGGACAGTGCCACTGTGAATCCCACGGAAGCTGAGCTAATACCTGCCCTGGTTTGCCTGAAGGTACGCATAGACCGCACGTGAATGCGTTGACGTGGTGGCATATGCCGTTCTTCAGGTCGAACATATATTGTCATACGGTGCCTTATCTATTCGCCTTTGACCAAGGGTTCCCAAGCATGCTGGTCCCAGGGAAGCGGCCGCCGTATCGCCTTCATGCAATTTGGCCCCACCTCAAATGATTGCTTAACCCTGCCTTAGACGATTGCTAGGCGAAAAGCATGTTTTAGATGCGGAAGCATCTTATACTCGCGCCTTGTAGTGCGCCGTCCGCGCCGTCCGCACCGCTTCTCGAACATTCGACAGCTGACGCGCGCGCATGCGCCGTCGCCCACCATCTGTGCCGCGCGCGCCTCTCCTTCGAGAACATTCGACAGCTGACAGCGCATGCGCCGTCGCGCCGTCGCCATCTGTGCCGCGCGCGCGCTTCTCCTTCGAGAACATCCGACAGCTGACAGCGCATGCGCCGTCGCGCTGTATATATACTCAAGATCGGCGCTCGCTCGCTCAGTTGCCACTCGTCCGTTGGTTTGTACGGCGCGTCGACGTCCGAAGTCGCCGTGAAATGAATGCCAACCAATCCACAAACAGAATGATCGACGTCCCTTCGACCAGCGCCGGCCAAACTGTTGGCGGAACCGCTTCCGCATCCTCCTCAGTGTTCCCCCGAGGGAAGCTGCGGGCAATTTTTTTCTCTTCAGGCGATTACATGCCGTGCGATGACGTTATCACACGATGACACTTCATGTGACCTAATATTGACGTCATTAGGACGTCAAATCTTAGTTGTAAAGCTTTGATGGCATCGTATCGTGAAGTCATCCCGTGATAATGAGTTCCTGCAACACTCGTGTTGATCCCGACACCCCATTTATGCGTTTTAAAGGCTTTAGCCTTTAAAAATGATATGGAGTAATATCAGTATTATTTATGAACAGTATGGCCATGCGTGCTGTAGTCAAGGACTGTAATGCATCATTGTATTTAATTTCAGAACAACTTAGAGAGTTAGGCTGGTCGTTCATCCATGCATTTCACGTGGCGCCATCACGCTTACAGTAAATCGATCAATACAGACCCTAATAAGACTATCAATGTTAAAAACTAGCCTAAAATGAACGAACAAGCCCCAAAATAAATGAGTAAAATTAACTAAGAATCAACCACAATAATTCACAAATAAATTCTGAAAAGCGCTTCGGAAGTATGCTGCTGACATCGGCACCACCCTAAAGAGGACGCCATCACCTGTACGATCCGATTGATTGAATGATTTGGGAGGTTTAACGTTTCAAAGCCACGATATGATTATGAGAGACGCCGTAGTGAAGGGCTCCGGAAATTTCGACCACCTGGGTTTTTTTAACGTGCGCCCGAATCTGCGCACATGGGCCTACAACATTTCCGCCTCCATCGGAAATGCACCCGCCGCAGCCGGGATTTGATCCCGCGACCTGCGGGTCAGCAGCCGAGTACCTTAGCCACTAGACCCCCGCGGCGGCGCACCTATACGATTCGCCAGTGCTGCCTTGCTACGTTTGATAACGGAAGGCACATGATGAAACTCCCCGCAGACGATACGTATCTCAACTGCTGTAAGAAGCAGGAAGCCCATAAAACACAGCAAAAAGTAGCACACGTTTCGCACACCTTGTTTTTGAATCTCCTTAGCAAGACCCTACTTGTGCCGTGGAAGCCAATGCTTACCACCAACATTGGCGCCATAAACGCTTTCGCAAACGGAGCACGGGGACCTCTGTGAACGGGAATCGCTGGGTGCCCGCACTACACACACTTCTTACGGTTTCACATTAGCGGAGCTGCCATACGTTTTCTTCAACGTAACGACTGCTTCAAGGAATCACTCGTGATCACCGAGTAGTTTTGCTGCCAATATGGCCACTATAGTTTGTATTAGGTCTGGTGTGAGCGTTTCCTAAAAATTTACACCAATAAGACACTATACCTGTTGACGCTGAAACGTAGGTACGAACAGTAGAGAACTACATATTTTCACTTTTAAATCTCGGGGTGCTTTACTTTTTTGAACATGATGATACACTGAGAAATACACTCAGGGCTGCACACAACTGTACTAAGAGATGTATGTGTGTGCAGGTGTCCGTATGTGCGTGCGTGTATGTACAGTGCCTGTCAAAAGTTCCCAGGCCACTATCCCATGTATTTGTACGGCAGCGTACATGTCCTGGGAACTTGTGACCTCCTCCCTCCCCTACACTTGTGTATGACAAGAATACGGTAAATCCGCAAGAGCCCATGAAATCTCACTTTTCGTCACAGATCCTGCGCGACAACTTTTCGCAAGAAATCGTCAACCAGGGCATCAAGGTGTTCACATTTTTCGCGGCGAGCATTCCAGACGCCAACTGGGCCCGATTCTACATCAGGAATTTCACGTAAGCGCAAATTAAGACAGAGCCTGAAAATCAGATTCTTTGAAGTCTTTCAGACGTCACCTATATGAAGAACTTTGTGTAAATGCGCCAAATTCATTCTATGTTATTTCAGTGGACACAACTGTCTATTGCAAAAAAAAATATCATAGTATGTGAATTCATGGGTGTATTTGTAACTCATTCCAAGCAAATAGACAATAAATATCTACTTATCCTGAAGTTATTTATGCTATGTTTTGGCGTAAAGGGAATGAAATCTCAGGCCAGAAATATAGCGCAAGATCATCTCTGTTTTTGCATATATTGAATAAGGAAAAATACTTTTCATATGGCCCGGAGAAAGTGGTACGTCGAATTTCTCGATAAATGTGGTGGTGCCTTCATTAAAGCGATGATGTGTAATGGTACACTGCATAATGAAGTTAAATGAAGACAAAATAATTATGCAGGGGGCTTAATTCATGTCATGAACAGTGAATCACATTCGTCAAGCCTTCCTACCGCCCCATTCTAGGATTCGTCTATCTTAAATTAAGGTGGTGATCAGGAGAGCATCAAGGCGTAGGTGGCTAGATACACAGATAGATAAGTAAATAGAAACTGTCAAAGTGCCTGCAGCTCGCTAAGGAATGCTTGCCACTAAAAACCCGTCGCGGACGGCGTCAAGCTTTCATCCAGACGCGTGTGCCTCATACCCATACATCATGGACCGTGGTAGGCGGGACAGTTTTTCTACCTAAGAACGGCGAAAAGACACATCGGTAATATAAATAAGAGAGCGTCAAGAAAAACTGACATGAGCACATTTTGACCCGGCTAATTCAAAGAATAGGTATCACGGTCCCAGCAGAATTTGAACCCGAGCATGCAGCGTGGCATACAAGTATTCTACCGCAGGGGCTCGCCAGGCCTCAACAGTGCTTTTGATGAAGACTCTATGTAGCATAAACGTCAATTTTGTTTGCTGTGCTGGCTATCTTATTTTTAAACATGACATATGTACCGATGTGTTACACAAGCCACGTAGGGTCAACGTCTGTTTTTTACATATGTTGGTCTACGTCGCGCTAGCAGGGCTACATATACCATGCTTTTAAGTTGTTAGCACAAGGGCTACATATCTGCGTACCGATTCTAGTTTTGCTAACATTATTTGTGCTGTTGGTATAGTTATGCAACTGTAGACGACTGGCTATAAACTGTTGTGAGACAGCACTCGTTCTGTGCGCTATATGTTCCTTTCTTCTTCGTCTCGAGTGCCGCATTATTCACACAAGCAATCGAACTCACCTAACTAAGTTCCATTTTTCTGGTTATATAAAACATATATAACTGTTCAACATGTCTGTGTGTGGAACATTTGCACATATTTCTAGCTTAGTTCCGTAACGTCTTCTTCAATAAAAAAATTCCACAAGAGTCATCTTTCCTCCTCATGCTTCGCATAACATCGATTCTCATGGTACGTGCAATCTGCCGAATTTTCATCTTGCGTTCTATGTTAATTCAATGCAGACAACTGTCTATTGCGAAAAAAAATATCATAGTATGTAAATTCATAGGTGTGTTAGTAACTCATTCCAAGCAAATAGCCAATAAACATCTACTTATCCTGAAGTAATTTATGTTCGGTTTGGGCTAAAGGGAATGAAATTCCTGCTGCGTGCAGTGCAAATGTCCCGCGCTGGTCAGTATCTCGGAGATATAAAATGTGTACATATGTATTACGCTGTTCGCGAAAATTCTTGAACACATACTTCAAAGTGTTGCACGTAGAATGCGGACAATCTTCTTAACGTGCTGCAGTGCCAGTCACACACGGACGGCATTACGAAGGTTGCCATCCATGTGGCAGTAGGACCACACTGCGTGTCTTTGTATTCCCGCCGCGGTGGTGTAGTTGTCCCGGTGCTCATCCGGTGATCTGAAGGTCGCGGGTTCAATGCTGTTCACTGCGGTCTCGTTCGGTGGAGAGGCCATTGTACTGTGCCTTGTCAGCGCACCTTACCGCATGATTGAAATTTCCGGATCTCTCCACTACGGCGTTTCTCATAAAACATATCCTAGTTTTGGGACGTAAAACTCGAGCAATTATCACTGGTCTCTGATTTCTTCGTAGTTTGCAGACCGAAGCTGGCCGAACGTAGCGCAACACACCCTAAGCGATAGATTAAAGAGACACTAAAAAAAGTATGTTTTTCATATATTTGTAAAATACTGTTTTTTGATTTCAACGTCACTGCACTTGTCATTTCAAGACGCTTTGTATGCGAGAAACGTGCGAAAGAAAACGCGGGTTCTAGAAGTCGTCATTTTTGATTAAACCAACTAGTGTCCACATATTTATTAATAAGCAAAAAAGAAGTACGGCAACCCCAGAGGGGGATATTGACCTAAGATGTCATGATTCAGGAAATTTCCTCGCACCCATGCCAGGAAAACGGGTAAAATATCTGAGAAATCGTGACGTCAGGCGTGGAGATTTTGGTACGAAACTCAAGAATAAAACCTTTAATTTGTTCTCTATTAATAAAGCGATGATGATAAAATTAGTGAGAATAAGGTTCTGAGGGCACAGTTTACCATTAAAAACTGGTTGATTATTTCCCTTTGTGGTGCCTTTAATGAAATGTTTGTGTGCGTGTGGTAGTCACTGTTGCCAGAGAGCGGTAGCGACCAGCCGAACGTACGTGATCTTCACAACAGGTGGCTGAAAAAGAAGAATAGGAACGAAACTTTATTTTGATGGAAGGGGTAGCAAAGGAGAACTCCAGAGAATGTTGGTCTGGGTCCCAAGTCGAGGGCCCCATTGGCTTGCACTGCTCGCCTAACATGACCCAGAAGCGCTAATTGCACTTCTCTGCCCGATGGCAAGTAGGTTTTTGCTTTATACAGGTCATGTGGGTGTAACCTTTTTTTTTCCGTCCATATATCCGTCCATGCGTTCGCCAGATCCGTCTGTGCTTCCGTGCGTCCATACGTGCGTCCGCCTATCTTTTCGTCAGTCTGAATGCACGGATGGATTGACACACAAACGGACAGACGGACGCTTAGCCCAACTCATCGTCATTAATTCCGTGGATATGCTGCAAGTTTTGAATAACATTGTTTTTATCCTGAAGCACAAACGCAAAAGAACTAGGACACACATGAAAGCATTTTTCAAAATGATACGGCATTATGGCTTCCTTCTCTTTCCTTTATAGATTCCGCGGTACGCATGCTCAGTAATTTTTCGTCACGAAGCCAGAAATTCCTGCACATTCATGGTAGTGACGTTTCTTCTCTTCAGGTTTAATTAAATTTCAAGGGTTAGACAGCACTCGCCCTTGGTCCTTTTCTTGTTATATCTAATAATTTCAATAATATAAATATGAGGTTGTATATCCCAAACTCTCGATATTAATACGAGAGATACTGTTGTAGAGGGTACTTGAAATATTGACCCTCTGATCTTCACCAACGTCCACTCTGATCGCGCAGTACGCAGACCTCTATAGCGCTTCACCTCCGGCGAAAAGAGACCATCGCAGCCAAACTCGAACCCATGGCCTTGGGGTCAGCAGTGACGCATCACAACCACCGATCCACCATAGCTGTGTCTTTTTCTTGTGTATCTGCTGTTGTCATGCACGTTTTCCCAAGAGTACATCAACTCCAACTTGCCATCTTTTTTACCTCACTTATAGTATCTGCACCCGCTCGCAGGAACGTGATCATGCCGGACGTGTATATCGCTCTGGGCCACTACTCGCGAGCGGACAACAGTTTACCCAGCTGTCGTGCCGTGCCGCCCACGCTTCTGCGAAAGCCTCAGGGCGCCGAAGACAGCTACCAGTACGACCTGGTCAGATCACAATCAAACCGTCTGCGTTCTCTTGTTTGTTTGTTTTCAAAAGGTTTAGCGCTCGGGCGTGTTGGTAGTATTAACGTACACTCGCTACGATAAATATAAAACCGCCAGGCCTGCGTGAAAGGTGCAGCACTGCCACAGGGATAGTTGGAAGAGTGGACTTTTAGAGCTTTCTTTTTTTTAACACTCTTTGCTTGCAGCAGCTGCCCACACTTTCAGGGTACTCACTATGCCGTAAATCATTGTGTTGTAGGCAGGCATTCACTATTCCATTCTTTGTAATTCTTTGGAGAAGTAGCCGCTGCACACTTGCAAGGAATTTTGTGCAATATTTTAGACTGTGGCTGATGGCGATTAAGATAAATACCGGCCGTGACTTGATGAAAATGCATCAACTTCGATATGACAACGGCTTTCCCAGAGTGTATCTGACGGGCTGTTTCTTTTTCTGAATGGGACTATAACGTGGTGATCCGAAAATTTCTGGCTTTAAGCAAAAATAGAAGTGTGGTATATATAAATATATATATATATATATATATATATATATATATATATATATATATAATGCTTATAGGTGTATGAAAAGTAGACCGCAAAAAAGTATTTCCTTGCAAAACAAGCCCAGGAAGTCACCGGCTATTAACACCGTTAGAGTGTACTAGTAACTATAACACCACCCGCCTCTGGCGCCTGTGATTTTGCCATGGCATCTGTGATGTCATGCGCAACATGGAGCGTATAGCCATCGCTTCTACCAAAGTCTGTGGGGCTGCGAAATGTTGAATTACAGTTCCAAGCAAAACAGAGTTAAAATAGCTGGACTTCACGTGCGGTGGACCATGGAACAACACCGTTCGCCAGAATTCAGATGCTTACACAGCAAGATACTTTTTACGTTATGGCTCTCTAATGGGCTGGTGTTGCCTTATTCTCTCAATTACACCACTCGCGTGTTTATAAGTTTATAAAAAATATTCAATCATAAAGGAAGCTCGCAATCAAACTCGGCATAATTTCACTGGCTTATTTATAAACGCCCCGCAATGAACCCCCCCCCCCCCATAAGACATTACGAACTAAAATGGGGTGTCGTAGTTCCTTTGAATACGACTGGCATCTGCTAATGCGTGTGACGTATGCTGGCTTCGTGCAGACGACAGCAGCAGAGAGTATCGTCAGGTTGTCGGGTCTGGGACTCAAGTCGGTGCTGTCGGTGTCTTTGAAGGGTCATTTAGCGCTACTGACTGACCCAGACAAACGTGGTTTCCTGGCACCCTGCATGACCAACGACAGCCTCGACTCATTCGCCAGCTACGCTGAGGTGAGTTCCGTCTATTCTCGTCATCGGCCGTATCAATGCGACGCGAAACTACCACGTTTGTCCAAATACAAGGCGGAATCTGCCACATGGTGCACTAGATTTTCCTTAGTACACTCTGTAAAAATGGCGCGCAAATAGGTATAGTTTTCGAATAGCGCACCGTGATCCTAAAGAATACGGTCGCTGCCACTGCGCAAGCGTCATAACGCGAACTACCGTTCGCGTTTGCGGCCCACTCACAAGAAATCCGCAATAACATACGGCCCGCAAAACACTTTGCAGTGGTGGCGGATACACGCAATTCGAAAACTCAAATGGCGCCCTTACACAAACGCTGCATCCGTAACGCCCGCTAACTTGGAGAACGCTATTCGAAAACTCCCAAAAATGCTTATGTCCCGCAATAATAATGGTCACCAATCTTTCGTGCTTTGCCTTGCATTGTCACAGTACGCGCGATATGTCCACGGCACGAATGACATGTGGTTTATGAGCGTGACATACCCCGTATTCAGAAACGCTCCTCGACTCGACTTTCACCCTTTACTTGAAAGAGTTGAGCACAGCGCCGCTGCTCGGCTGAAAATGATGATGCGCTACTCAAGAATCGCAGATTATCTCTGATATGCAGTGACTTGCCGTGCCTAGAGACGGCGCTTCCATCGGCTTTCTGAAGTGACGGTGAAGCGTTGAGTGAAGGGACGTTCTAGAATACGGGGGATAGAATTGCTCACGAGAATGCGGCGATTGGGGAGTTTTCAAGGAAGGAAGCCCAAGCAAGTCAGATCACGGTTACTGCTGTCGGACAAAAGGAGGAAATATGTGCGGGATCTTTTCTTACGGCGAATCACATTCAGAAAGGGTGCTTACCAGCGCAAACGACAGGGCAAGAGGGGACAGTGCTCTGTCTCGTCTTTTCTCCTGTCTCCTCCTGCCCTCTCGTTTGCGCCGGTAAACACCCTTTATGATGTTATACCAACACGCCCAATCCCTCTGTCTCTTGAGCCTCATTCAGAAAACAGGAATAGGGGCTTCGTGCAGTAAGTAGTGGGGGACAGAGGGCCGAGAGCAGAAGCACTCCTTGCCATTGTAAATTTTTTGGAGGGCAGGTGAGAGGGTGGCGATCGAGTGGGGAGACATATAGTACGTGATTAAAACGTTCCCAAGCCGCAGCATTTTCTTTGAGGCAGCAACAAAATACGCGTAAAATCTCTAGTTCACCTGTTCAGCATCAGTGGTTTCAAACTGCACATGGTTGATACACCATGGCCGCTCGCCATGGCAGAAGCGAAATCAAAACAAATACCATGAATGCAACGTCCTGTGGCTACTCCGTTATTCGGGGAGAGCACTAGGAACTGCACCTGCCTGCTATCGGAGCAGGAAAAGTGCTCTCGCTGAACCACCATGGGCGGCATTACTCTTACTCCTCTTAGTTGACTGAAACCAAACGGCTCTGGAAGCGCTTTCAGCGGGTTTTTTTAATGACAAGATCTCGCCTGTTTTCCTAGTGCAATAAGAGTGCGCAAATAAAAAAAAAGTTTCTACAAGTGTAATGGCCCATCTCACTTAATACTGAAGAACGTCAGTGTTCTGCAGTTTTACAATCGTTCATGCCCCAGTGCTTCATTGTGTCAGCGGCAGCTGCTTATATGACTCAGAAAGATGTTGCGTCTCGCCTACACTATTTCTGCACCATGAACGTGTTCCGTTGACCGATGTGCAACTCCCTTACCTTTACGACTGTTGGAAACCATTAACATCGAGCAACATGTACGACGACAAAGTGTGTCATTACAAAGGCATTTCTTTCATTGTGACCACCACATTTGTGTAGTAATACCTACCAACGAGAATCAGGCAGTGGAAGCTGAGAAAACGTATTGTCATATCTTTCATTTGACTTGTTTACCTATACCATTCCTGACCGCTGCATTGACATAGTGGTTACGGGGCTCAGCTGCTAATGAAGAATTGTATGAGTGAAAAGAGAAAAGAGAAGAGACATTCCGTGAACAATAAAAAAGAATATAAAGAAGTTGTGGGAAGGTAAGGATGTACAGGTGTCGCTCAGTTTCAGTTGTCGAACCAGTTGTAGTAAGTTAACTACGGCAGGTTTGAAATTCTTAGATGGAGGGCTTAGCTCGAAGTGGTTGTCTTAGTGTATGTATCATACCGAATGGATTCTAGAGCGCCTTTAGAAATGTTTAAACATATACTCTGTTTCATGAGTTCCGTGCAGCAGAGCCAAAGCTACGTACGCGATCTCCAAGCGCAAATTTTTGTGAAGCGAGATGTAGTGTCCGTGTTCAGAACGTGTTGCCCGTCCTCATGACCTTCACAAGTCTCGTCAGAACATTTTGTTTGGGAACGAGATCTGCCTGGTGATTTTGCCCCATTTTTCAAAGGAGAAGGAGAAAGAAATAACTTTGTTTAAAGCCCGGCGAGTTGGTGGGGTGGGTCAATAAAAAATCATTTTTTCGGCTCTATAATACGAAAGAAAGAGTTCTCATGTGTTCGTGTTATAACATGCAAAGGATGGAAGAAATAACGGAACTGTTCTCGTATGCGTCAAGTTTTAATCTCTAAAGTAGAAACTATTGGTTGCCTTAATCAAGACGTGTAGTCGGCACAGCCAGACTCCACAGCGCTGCAGAGGAACCGGCATTGTGCCCGAAAAACATGGCTGTTCTGCCGGATACAGTTGTCGCCCAACTCGAATCTGTCAAGCGACTGCCGTGCGCACGGTAGCTTGCAAGACCCAAACTGATGCTTTCACTCGCTTTACATTTCATGTCCTTCAATTTCGACAACACAGTATTCGGATCGACTAAGCACCTTCTTTGAGAACCACGCTTTTTCAGGCTTAGTGAGTAGCGATGGGCGCATCGCCAATCTCGGGGGATTACATTGCGCGATTGTTAAGTTTTTTATATTCCTCAATAGCTCGGTATGACTTGTCCAGGCGCCATTTTTAGGACACGTTATTTGTTTAACGCTACGTTTTTTTTTTCTCGAATACCAGGGCGGCGATGAACAAAAGTTGCAACATCACCTCTTGCAGCTTCGTTGCTTGCAGGCGACAGCGCGCGGAATGATATAGCTAAATGTGCTCACCCTCTTGATTGGTCGAGAAAGACTGCGACTTCTGCAGTGCTGCACAGAACTTCTGAAACAGAATATATCGGCTGGATTGTATTGAACTTGTCAATAAAGCACGACTCTGTATGTTTTTTTTGTCTCTTGGGGATCGAAAGTTTGACTGAAGTATGTAGAGTTTGATATCATCTAAGTTTCGTCCTGCTACTATAGAATAATGTGCCTCTGCTTTCGATAATGTCTTTGCCATGACCGTGCGATGAGCATTTATTTAAACATTGACAGGCTGCCCTGTTTCGGCTATGTACTGCAGTTTATGACAATATGAACATTCGATCATGTAGATTACGTTTCCTCTAGTGCAGGTAAATTAGATTTTATACGAAGCACATAATAACTAGAGACCCAATAGTATAGCAAATGCCTATCCTGTTTCTTGCTTTCCTATCGTGGCACTTTGATATAAAAGCATGACTTAGAGGCTAATAAGAGATTTTTTGTGTTTTTATACTGCCTATAAATGCCTATTTTTGACTCTTGTGCCTAAATTTTAATGAGTGCCTATGAATGCCCATATTCAAAATTGGTGCCTCTTTGAACGCTATACCTAACCTCAAATTTTGCTTTCGAGTATAGCTTGAGACCGAAATTCATGTTATCGGGCAAAATTAAGCTTTCAGAACTTTATTGGGTGTGACCTATATACTCAATCTCATAAGTTCCTTTGAGCATTGTCAAGCCTATAAGACCTCTTCACGAATAGGAAGGCCGATTAGCCTCTACACATGTATTCACTGTCACTGCGTAGTTTGCTCGCATGCGTAGGGAACAGGAGATGCTTCTGTGCAGCCGCAGGACGATGAAAAATGAATGCGAAACCATGGAATGCCATCAGGGGAAAGTAGTGTGGATAAAAAAAAAAAATGTCCGCGTGGGCTTTATTTCGTTTGTCATTTACTTCATAAACGACGCTTCGCAGGTCATGGGAAATTTCACTTCGACACTGGAAGTTATTGCTTGCCTAATAAAAAGCTTTGTGCCACTAGAATGTTTTTAATTGCCTCATTAGAAGCCGCGAAAGCATAGTGCGAAGAGGTGAGCTTGAGCTTTGCCACTCGCCCGGTGTAGGCTTCACAAGCCACGTTCGTTTCCTGCCCTCTTCGGTATCGGAGCAACTCGGGGCCACAAGATCACACCCAGACGCAGGCGCATCAACACGTCATGCGCACGCAAGGTTACATTCGCATGACGTACCCATGCGAGGTCGTGCACGCAAGTGGTGTTGTGTCGTTTTGACGCGCCTGAGATGACGGTCAAGCGGCGTTCAGTCTGACATTTCACGACATTCCAGGGTGCATATTATTTCAAATCTTGGGAGATGAGATCGTGAGGGCCTAGTGCATACATTCCTTTTGCTTGCTTGAAAATCTCAAACCTGGTGACGGGCCCTTATAGGTGTTTACAGACAGAAGAGAAATTGATCCTGTGCGGTTACACGAAGCTAATACGAGACAAGACTTCTGGCCTATTAGCGCACTGGCTATTTGCTTTTGTGTTGCCCTTCTCAGCCATGCTGAAAAGAAAGAGACTCAGGAGCGCTTAACTCATCATGCTGGACTAGAAAAGGAGAAACTTTATTCTGCAAGCTCCGCAAAAAAAAAAAACAACTGCATGGTTGTGCTAAAACAATTCACCCATGTGCCATCATAAAAAGCATTTCTGTTTGCTGTCATGTCGCAGACATATATCCCACACGTTGTTTTGTTTTTAAAGTTTGAATTTGGTCAAAGCTTATTTTGCCTATATTTACGATACTGGGGGCCCTAAACACAGTTTTGCTCGCCTATTTTGGCGCCTAAAAGCCGGTTTCCTAGTGCGCATATATCCGGCCTCTAATAATCAATACCTGTACTATCATGACAACTTGAAGGTGTTTGAAAGTTTTTCATCTTGGACGGGAGCTAAATGTTACGTTTACCGTGAAATGGGAGTTTGATTTAGAATGTACTTTGCGACAGGTGTGCAGGAGCCCGAACTACTCAACACCGGTGTATGATCAAGTTGTGGACGCCGTTCAATATCGGTTCGCCTACGGGCCGACGGTGTTCTCATACGACGACCGAAAAGGACTTGCTAATAAGGTAACCGATGGGTGGCTATTGTCACAGTATATATATATATATATATATATATATATATATATATATATATATATATATATATATATATATATATATATATATATATATATACTTTTAAATTCACAGATAAACCCAAAAAAGTGGATGGAGGGAGGGCCGCTGTGATAGCTCAGTGGTTAGAGCATCGAACGTGTAATTCGAAGGTCGTAGGTTCGATTCCTGCTCACAGTTGGTAATTTTTTCATCCACTTTTCTTTCTTCTTATTTACATTCCATTGGTTCTAATAACTTCCCCTGTACATTCCTTGGCATTACTGTCTGTTATATCTCATATATATATATATATATATATATATATATATATATATATATATATATATATATATATATATATATATATATTGATGATCATCAGGATACCTGCAGGGTGAAGTGTGTTGCCGCAAATAATTTTCGATGGGTGTCCAAGCACCCATGCATTCATGATGCGCACATTATGAAAAGAAAATTTGCGAGGAAGGTTTAAATAATGAGTGCGATTGGAACACTGAGCACTGGTTCTCTCTCAGATAGTTTATTTATTATTTTTTTAGTCCTGACTTGCCAGGTATAAGGCTTGTTAGCTCTCTTGTGTGTCACAAGATTCTCAGAAGAAAACATAATTATCTTCGAGGTAGTGCTGACGAGTCGCTTAAAGGAGTGTCATATACGTGGTGTCGGATTTCTCAAAATAGACTCAATAGACTGCATTTTTAAATGCATAGGCCAAACTTTGCGGCCCCCTTTAGATCGAAGGGAATGGAGGGGGGGGGCAATTGCGTGCCTTTTGCTCTCTTCTCCTTCGCCGCGCCTATGCGTGGCTCTCTTAAGCTTGTCAAAAGGTTAATTGATTGATTCGTAGGGTTTAATGTCCCAAAACTACCATATAATTACGAGAGATGCCGTAGTGGAGGGCTCCGGAAATTTCGACCACCTGGGGTTCTTTAACGTGCACCCAAATCTGAGCACACGGGCCTACAACATTCCGACCTCCATCGGAAATGCAGCCGCCGCAGCCGGGATTCGATCCCGCTACCTGCAGGTCAGCAGCCGAGTACCTTAGCCACTAGACCGCCGCAGCGGGTTGTCTGAAGGGCCATGAGTTTTGTTTATTTAGCTCATGACGAACTACAGAAGAACGCATGCAAGTCCATAAAAGAGCTATTAACGTCAAGTAATATTAAAGTAATCATTTCAAAATACAAGGCAGAGAAACACGAACACAGGAAGGAATTAAAGACACCCCACAACTGAAGTTGCGCACAACGGCGGGAAAGAAGTAAAGCACGGAAACTTATCTGCGCATGCCCATGCCATTTAAGAACCTGCGAATCCGTTACGTTATTGCGCACGACTTGAAAGACGAACAGCCCCGCCGCGGTGGTCTAGCGGCTAAGGTACTCGGTTGTTTACCCGCAGGTAGCGGGATCGAATCCAGGCTGCAGCGGCTGCATTTCGGATGGAGGCGGAAATGGTGTAGGCCCGTGTGCTCAGATTTGGGTGCACGTTAAAGAACCCCAAGTGGTCAAAATTTCTGAAGCTCTCCACTACGGCGTCTCTCACAATCATATGGTGGTTTTGGGAAGTTAAACCCCACATATCAATCAAAGACGAACACTTGAGATAGAGGACTTGACGGACAACAAGCACATCAAGGAGCAGCATACCGTGGCGCTTGTGTCTGTCTAGCTCTTCATCCCAAGTGTTCATTTTTTTAGCGGTGTGCAATAACGTGACAATGAATAGCTACAAACTTGTCCAAGTAAATATACCCTCATGAATCCGGCAGGCGTAGGGGTCTACGAGAAGGACCACTGTTAAGGCATTTGATTTCACCTTCATGCAAGTTCACCGACGGTTGGCTGACGCACGCACTACCACTATGATACGTGCCAACTAGCTCAGCTCCACTCCTTCTTTTTTTTTTCTGAGATTCAAGTAATAGTACAACTAAGCGTGCGTACGCAGCACGGTACGGGAGGCAAGTGCGCATGCGCAGTATCGCACGTAACCTATCCACGGATGCGTGCGTACGCCCGAAGGCAAACCCGGCGCATGAAAACGTAGCGATATACGCCCTAGCTACGTGACACTCTCGCGAGATCTCGAATGAAAGAGCAGCCATATTGCATGATGGCACAGAATGTGAAACTGTGGATAAAGCCATAGAGTTTCCCACAATACTTACTAGAGGGAACTCTGGCGCTAGTGTCTATGGGAGTTGCAACACACGGCGTTTCAGCGAGCGTGGGAATGATGGTAGTACAATCATTTGTCTAATTTTCGTACTTATGGCCTGCTTCTGGCTCCGTGTGTGTACGTGTGGCTTGGAGCTGTTTTTTCACGAAAACATAAATTAGCAAATGTTCACCGTTTGCGCTTCACAACCTTATTTTTTTAAGCTTAACATTTTGAATCTAGTCCCTAAGTTAAAAAGGGTTTGTTATTTCTTTCAAAACAAAACCGTAACCAGTAATAAACGAAGGCGCGAGTACGATTCGCCGCCCGAACGTACGAAGATTAGAGAAATGTGTGTACTACCCATCATTCCCATGGTCGCTGAACGATTGCAGCGCCAAAGTGCCCTCTAGTTATTTTGGGAAACTCTGTGGATACAGCGATTCGCTTTTACTCGGATGCCGGTGGCCGTTATCACGACTGCTACCGCATGATGACGCTAAGAAGCACTCAAAAACTGTTAGTTTTTTTCATATGATATGTGTAGTTAAAACGCATGCCGGTTCGGTTAATACGGTAAACTTCGCTTACAGCGTACGCAACGTATTGGGCAGCGTACGTAGGGTTGTTGCATACGCCCAACTAAAGCTGCCTAATGTGACCGCAACTGAACGCATGCTTGCTCTGACGTTCCTCGACAGCTGTGCAAAATCAAAGAGCAGCATATCGACACCAAGTTCGGCATCGCCGTCTTCGACATCGACTACGCGGACTTCAGCAACGCCTGCAGGTCCAGAGGCGGTCCCTTCGCCAGACTGCACCTGCTGCGCAGCATTCTCAACTTCTTCAGGACGAGATACAGGAGCGCCGCAGACATGAAAGACTGCATGCAACTGGCGTATCAAGCTATGGTGGGATGATGGAAGCAGTGAAAGCCTCAAGTGGCAGCACTCCGCGTTTGACTATTGAAGAATAAAACGATAAACGCTCACTACAGCAAGGCGTTCCTGACTGACGTTGGTAAATTACGCGTATTACAGATTCTTAAATGGCCAAAACAAGTAATTTTTGGTCAAAATCTTTGCGATGTGTTAGTCATTTTGTGCTTACGAACAAAAAAGAATTTGAAAAATGAGCCCTTAAAGTTCGTCTTGTTTCGAAGCTTGAAAGTGTAAGACGCACGTAGAAAAAGTGAACTGAGCGGACAATAGAAAATATTCCATGCAGTCACTCGGAACTTCACGATTCGCTTTTAGTGCCTGATTGTGTTTGCTTAGAGGGCCACTCACCAGACTCCCGAAACAGAAAAAAAAGCGGAATATTATTTTCTGATATTTCTCGTTCTTCTTAGTGCACTACTGTGACGTAGACAGTAGTTCGCGTGACGTCTACTGTGTACATGCTCTCGATTCGATGATATACGCGAAATATCTCATGTGATTGGTCTCCTGCACTGCTTTGCCATGCAGCCGCCCATCCGTTCTTTTAGATGCGGAAGCATCTTATACTCGCGCCTTGTAGTGCGCCGTCCGCGCCGTCCGCACCGCTTCTCGAACATTCGACAGCTGACGCGCGCGCATGCGCCGTCGCGCCGTCGCCCACCATCTGTGCCGCGCGCGCTTCTCCTTCGAGAACATTCGACAGCTGACAGCGCATGCGCCGTCGCGCCGTGGCCAACTGTGCCGCGCGCGCGCTTCTCCTTCGAGAACATTCGACAGCTGACAGCGCATGCGCCGTCGCGCTGTATATATACTCAAGGTCGGCGCTCGCTCGCTCAGTTGCCGCTCGTCCGTTGGTTTGTACGGCGCGTCGACGTCCGAAGTCGCCGTGAAATGAATGCCAACGAATCCACAAACAGAATGATCGACGTCCCTTCGACCAGCGCCGGCCAAACTGTTGGCGGAACCGCTTCCGCATCCTCCTCAGTGTTCCCCCGAGGGAAGCTGCGGGCAATTTTTTTGTGTCGCATGAATATCGTGCAAAATCAACCGATCAAACTTCATGTTGTGTTTACAACTGCGCAAGCGGTGATAACAGCGTGCAGCCGAGTAGCGCTTAGTGCTGATATTGCTGATGTGCATTCAAGAACTAAGGGGCGATGAGGAGGCATCGTGTTTATGAAGGAGAGGAGAAAATCACCCCCTCGTCTTTAAACGCATGGTGGTGAGTGGCCCTTTAGAAGTCGAGGAGAACGAAGTGTTTTCTCACATAGTTTTGAATAACGCGGGCAACTTCAGCTTCAGACTAGTGTCGGTTCCTAGCGGGGAAAACGGATAACTTAACTGTTCTTCGTGATCACGTCTCAAATTTGCCGAAACTGCTCGGATGCCCCACTATCGATTCGAAGTTTTGGAAAGTGCACGTTAGAGAGCACTAGCTATTCGGGAATTGTATCGGTGGTTCATATTTTAGTCCGCAGTGCTCTGATCGCCAGGCGAGTTTCGTGACCACCCAGGTGGCGCTAATATCGTAGCGAGATCAGGCTATATGTGCCATCTCCGTCACTGCGGAAGTGAAGATAGGCGGTCAGCGGCGCGTATACAGTTTACAAATACACGCAACGGCGCTTCGTTGTGTCCGGTATGAGCCGATTGTCGGCGAGTAAAATGCATTGACCGCAGTTTACAAGTAATTTGTATGCTCATCTCTACTGAATCGGTGCACGAAGCCTGTGCAACCTAACCATTACTAGCGAGTGAATCGCACTCTGCCTTTCAAAGGAATGCTCGCCCTGAGTGTCTGTCTGCGCTCTTTCGCACTAAATCGCGCTTTTGCTGCTTTGTACGTGTTTAGCAAGTGTTCCGCCTGCTACGCACTGCTGTAGCGTGACCGAATAATATATTTCCTTCTTTTTATCCTACACACACAGAAAAAAAGAGATAAAGAAAGATTGCAGAAAGCTCGCGAATCTGTGCGATGAGTTAAGTACCACCGCTCGCCCTTATACGCATATGATTTTTTTCTTATTCTGTTCACCATGAAATGTGGTTCTGTTGATATGTCTAGTTAAGAAAGCTTAGTGGCTGACTGCGCTTTGCGCCATACATTGCGTTTACCACGTACACACACATGTTCTTGCACCAGTAGACATAAAAACCTTGAAATAGTTCAGCAGAAAGCTTTGATCAATAGATTACTGGCATGACAGCGCTAAAACAAAGGTCTGGTTATTTAATGAGACAAGCATTGTTTGTTCAAACGAAAAATTACCGCTACCTTCTGTCAGTCAATAATAATGCCACACGAATGTTCAATACAACGTAAAAAAAAGATGACATTCCAGTGAAAATAAATGTAAGGCATACCTTCTGAATTAGTTTGAACGTCTGGGATATGTATAGCGTCATTAAATCCAAGCACACGATAGCGCACGGCAACTAAGTACGGAAGTGTCATAGTTCATGTAATTGCAATATTTATATGTAATGGTACCACGGCCACATGAACACAAATAGAAGCTGTTTGCATAACCGGTAAACTACAGTACTGTATACTTGTGCACGTACAAACAGCGTGAAATTGTGTGGCCTGGTCCCTGGTTTTTGTTTACAACCAAGTCGCTAAAACGCTGCATTCATATACCCTTTAATAGTCCTCATGTTTGGGAGTTGCCAAGATCATTTCACTATGTACTTGCAGCAGAAGGCAATACCCACTCTGAAATCATTCTTGTCAAAGGAGGGTACGACGAGAATAGACAGCGCTCTGGAAAGTTGCACGTGCTGATCTTAGTATAATGCATAAGCTGCGAGCAAGAGCAAGTTCTTTTATACGTCGTCTCAGGCATACGTACAAGGAGGTAAACTCGCGCTGACATGACCGGACAAATCACCCTTTGAGAACGTGCATGACCTGCGTACGTACGCACAGAAACACGACGTGGCTAGCAGACGACGCATGGAGCAATCCACACTTGCGTGTTTCAGCCAGTTGGCGCCAAGTGGCGACTCTGCTTGATATCGCGGCCGAATAGCAGGGGTGCGGCCAAAATTATTTTTTCTTCGGGGGGAGGGCCTGTTGGTCAGATAATTTTTTATGCATTTTCGCTAGTATACACATGACAATAGAAAAATTCAGGGGCATTAGAGAGACACAACGTGGTGATTCCTCAATATACTATGCAGACGACGGACGGAAACACGAAATGAGAGAAAAGGACAGACAAGCGCAGAGTATCAACTCCGCAACTCCGTAATCAGGGTTTTTCGTTATGTCGATGACTACAGCGTTTTTTCTCGTAAAGGTACTAAAGATACGTTAGCAGGTATTATAAAGCGTTTCGAGCAATGTGGTCATGACCTGAATACTTAAAGGACCAATACGTCCAATTTTCGGATCTACAGCTACAGTTCTCGCCCACGCATTCGTGTTGGTGCTACACCCACAGGTTTGTGAAACCTGTGCTGAACTCTCATATGAAACTGGTTAAAAATGCCATTGCACTCTCTGTTCTAGCTCTGCACTGAAGAAAGCATGTAATCATTTAGTTGAAAAAAGTTTAGCTGGGCAAGTCCAAAAACTTAGACAAGAAGGCTTCCCACGGAATTTATTGTTAAAGGTCCACGAGAAGTTTATGAGGAAAATAAAAAGAGGTCCTGGTCATGGCTGTAAGTTGGATAAAGAAAGGCAGCATCAGAAATCTGCTGTTGTTTCATATGTTCACGGTTTTAACGACCGCCTAAAAAAAGGTTGCATCAAGAAATGACGTCCAAGTTGTTATTTCTGCCAGGAGCAAATGATCCACTTATGCGCCAAAGTAGATGGAAGAGTCGCGAATCAGATATATATCCAGCAAGACACATGCACTTTTGGTCATATTCATAATTACGTATCCTGCATCATCGATGTTGTCTACTCCATACCCTTGTCATGCAATCGTGTATACGTGGGTCAAACAGGTCGCTGTCTAAATGTTTGACTTCGAGAACATTTTATTTCCCTGAAAGGCCACTCCGGCCTTCATCTAGCAGCGCACTGTAAGAAATGTGGCTGCGTGCTGCTCTTTCGTGTTACTTCTGTGTTTCGGCATAAGAACCAAAAAGTGCACGAACTTATATATTCACAAGAATTCCTAGCCGTGCGTCAGTGTTTCCTCTGTGGCCATACATGATAAAGAGTTAAGCTTTCTTGGTTTTGTATGACGCTCGTGCTATTCCTCATGTGGCCTAGGTTTTTGTTGAATTGGTCCCTCGTGCCTTTTTTCTTCTCCCCTTTTACTCTCTGCTTTGTATTCTTTCCTTTATATATTGCCTCGATCTTGCAATAAAGCTTCAGTTGATAGTCTGCGCTTGTCTGTCCAGTTTTCTCCTTTCGTGCCTTCATTCATTTCCTGCACACTATAATATGAATCATTACGAACTCGCCCAACTGTGTTGAGACTGTAGCACATTACTTTAGTTTTGTGCATAATAATTTTCATACCTACTCTGCTGTTTTCCGTGTCCAGTTCAGTAGTATACACTGTGACGTAAAGAATTAATGAAGTTTCGAACCAGCCTGCTTGGTCGTGCGCAACGCCGTTACACCAGTGGTCACGACGATCAATATCACAAAAAAGCGATCGATGGAGCCTAATCTATAATAAATATTTATCGGCGTTTTCAATCAGCCAAGTGGTCTTTTTCAAAGCTGGAAGGTTGCAACTTTGCAAAAGACAAGCCCTCTTGTCGAAACATCGTCTCCAGCACCCACCCCCTGTTTACGAATTTCTCATAAGCGGATCATGCATGTCATGGAGTACATGACACAATTTCCGCATTATGACCATTCACTGATATCAGTCGTACTCTCATATTCCTTCATATTGTCATGGGGGTGATAGTACGAATGAAATAAATATATTTACAAAATATATTGGGAGAGTCAGAGGTAGATGAAGCCAAGATATATAATATATATATATATAGGCTCCAGGACGGACATCTCATGACGTATATGAATGACATAATATTCATCTAGTAACCAATGATTTCTTTACATGCTCTTGTCATGTTATGCCAATTTCGGCATACATTAAGTTAACCAATCAGCCGCGAGTATATAGACCTACGCTGCCATTTAGGTATGTAAACCGATAGATACGCTCGAAACGCGTTTCCTATGGTGCATGTTATGTCGGACAGACCGGACAGAACGATCTAGTGAGGAAACATGGTAACAATGTCAGAAACGGGAAGGATGGTTTTCTAGCACAGCACTGCGTGTAGCTGTATGACTCTTTTCGAGGACACAGTGACGCTGTTTGAGTGCAGAGATGATCGCACCCGAGCCATCATCGAGGCTGCGCAAATGACACGCGAACAGGACTCATGCGTCAGCAAGCCTTCCGTGTATCTGTCCAAGAAGGAATTTATTTCATAGGTGCGGTTTAACGTCCCAAAACCACCATATGATTATGAGAGACGCCGTAGTGGAGGCCACCACAAATTTATACCACCTGCGTATATTTAACGTGCACCCAAATCTGAGCACACGGGCATACAGCATTTTCGCCTCCATTGAAAATGCAGCCGCCTCAGCCGGGATTCGATCTCGTGACCTGCGGATCAGCAACCGAGTACCTTAGCCATTATATCATCATGGCGGTGCTCCGAGAAGGAATTGAGGTTCCTCGAAAAGATCGGCGTGCGCAGCTATCACTATAGTGATAGTTGTTTTAATTTTCTGTATCGTTTCTTTATATTTATTTCTAGTTTTTTTGTCTTTCTTGCCTTAATCATTTTTGCATTGCTCATTTTTGTCACATAGTTTTTTGTCACATGGTTTGCTGTCTCCTTTATATGTTTTCGCGCTCTGCACAATAAACTCATTTGGAAGTTAACGCTCATCTGCTTGTCCCTTTGCGGTCGTTCTGAGCTCGCGCTATAACAATCGTCATGTCGCGTGCTGAATTGAAGATATCAGCGTGATACGGCTATTAAAGCGCGCTGATTGGCTGGTTCAACAGATGCGGGCATGAAGTGACGTAAGTAAGAAGACGTGCGAGATTATGAGCAACTCAAAAGCGGCACTGTGACCGAGGGAGATCATCAAAGAACACGCAATCTCTGTTGACCCACTCGCGCAAACCCCTTAGGAACACGTCGTCCCAAAAGGCCTTGCAAAGATCTCTTATGAGCGCCGAGTCTTCGTGATTCAAAGGAACTCATCTCAGACATAGAGATTAATGCTTTGCGCGGGTGCCCGAGCTCACTGATTGCGTAACTTGCGTTGCACATCGCGAACCGGCAGTCTGATACGCGTACTTCTAGGGCGCCTAAGCCGCTTTCTCACTTTCACACGGCACGGTTGCAGCGTATGATACTTGTCGCATAGTTCGTAGCGTTGTGCGGCTGTGCTTTGGCCATCGGGAAGATGAAAGGGTCACCGATACGCGACTTCAAAGACCTCTATCGGCGACTCAATCTGGCGTCTCATTCAACGCTGAGTCCTCGCCACGAATGCAGAAGTTTGCTGCTGTAATTAACGACGCAGAATATTTACTCGAGAGTGGCAAGTTCTTGCTCAACCAATATGTATGCGTGTCCACGTGTACAACCTTACGTAATGAGTCGTGACATAATTATAAATATGAATACATGCCACACAAGTATACAGCTGAGAAGATCTAGAGTATTCTACGTACCTAAACCACCTTAGGAACGTGAGTCCTGTAGTAGTTGCGCTGTCTAAATTGAACTTGACCACATAGGGCAGAGTTGCCAAGCATGCAGGCCCGGTTCGTGCATGATCATCATCTTCGTCTCATATTTTTCTCACACGAATGTTTACGAGATGTAGCTTGGATCTGTAGGCATCTATGAGGGGCAAAATAACTTTTTTTTGTCGTTAGGCACATTTTTGATGTCACCCTGTGTTAAAACTTTGCACTGGAACACAGTGTACACATTTGTGAGTCAGCTACAAATTTATGCTATTCTGGAAATAAGCATCGACGTGTTTCTTGAAACTTAAAGTCGAATCTTCTGGAGAAACGACCCACATATGAGATATGAGAAATTCCTCCTTTCAAAATTAAATGACCATGCTAGCTGACGTGTAATTCGACCCCTCTGCTCCCCCCTCCCCCAACGCCATTTTTTTTCACAACCTGGTCCTTGTGGGTATTGAACTTTGTGGCTAGTACCCGTATATGGCGTACCAGACCTACAGATTGGTGGCCCGAAAGCCGACGCTGAGATCAAGACTGTGGTGGCCGCATTTCGAAGATGGCAACATGCTAGAACATACGCTTAAACTTAAGTGCATGTAAAAGAACCACAGGAAGTCGAAATCTCTAGAACGCTTCATTTCGCCATAACTCAAAGTCATATAGGTGTTTTAGGGCGTAAAACCCCAACAACCACTAAGTTTTATGAATGAAAAAAAATTAGGCGTACACAATATTTCTTTCTTATGACTCATTCCAACCAACCCTGCAGATAATACGGGCAAATTCATCTTGAAAGAGCAATGAACTAGACTCGGAAGAGGAACGGCTTAACAAAGAGACCGAGGAGAAAGATTAAGGCAGCAACAAGAAAGATAATTACAATCAGAAGCTCAATGTTCTCTGATTGGGTTCGCATTTCATTGTGAAAGGGACTGGAACATGTACTCCACAGGATCAGTCGTCAAAAGAGCACCGCGATGAGTGCACGGTTTCGCATCAGCTTCCAGGGCATTGAGGAGCTCCTTCGAGTCCTTTGAGCCGCACCTATTGATGGTCCCTCGTCTCTTAGTATGCACTCACCCTTTCATTCATGGGCAACTCAAGTAGCGAGGTGTCAGACGTGGCCTATACCTCCCGAAAAAGTACGCATAAGGTTATCACGCTCCCCATTCTAGACCGAAACGTGGAGACTGGATATCCTTCAATGGTGCGCTACTTGGTATCTGGTCCAGAGTGCAAATGTTTGGATGGCGCGAACAATTATTTGAGTGCATTAGTCAGTCGAGGTGGTTCCCTCTTCTGAGACTCGATAACGAAATCACGAGAGACCACGTGACTTTTCTTGTCGTCGTGTCGTAATCATTGCTATTCTAGAATGCATTCTCAAGAATGCTCAACGTTTTATTATTGATTGTTTCGTTATTAATTCCCGCGGTGGGTCCACCCACAAACCCACCGCGGAACTGTTCGCAGAGACCGCTACACGCCAAAAAGACCCGCCAGTCTTATATGACCGCCCAAAAAACGTCGCCGCCAGGCATTCCTGCTGGCGCTATCACACCCAGCATGATGATAATGGTGGTCGTGGTGGCGGCGATAAACGGTTGCCAGCGCAACGATATCACTCGACGGTTGTTAACCCTTACTGTGGCCAACGCCTCTTACAGGCGTTGCTGCGGCCTACTCGTAAGACACGTGTGCGCCACTAGGCGCAAACGGCTATTCAGGGGCTGATAACACACTCACAGTGTTTAATGCGAGAAGGTTTCATGCAAATTCTTTGTTTATGTCCTAGCTGCATCGTCACAACACCTTAGTGTTCGAAAGGTGATGTGATGCAGTCAAACGTTTTAAAATGCGGAGCATTTCTTAGTCGTACGATGTCGCGCTTCACCGTCGGTGGCGACGCCGTCCACACCCCCACTGCACGTGCTCGCGTCTTGTGCCGGCTCAGGAAGACACCCGCAAAATTGTCGCTCCCCTCGCCCACCTGTCGCCTCGTAAGGCCAACACAGACAGCGTCTGCTCGTCAGCCCGTATATGTAAGCATGTGATCTTGCGTTAGGAATTCGGTCAAGTCCGTCTTCACTTGGCCTTCTCTTCACGTTGAAGGCAACGCTTCACCTTCATTCGATGCATAGGAATAATAAACACGAAATAACAATTAAGCATTTCCAAACCATACCTAAATACGCAGCATTCACGCAATAACCCTCCTCTCTCTTCCTCGGCGACGCATTTAGTTGAATTCCCCCGTGGAAAGATGCTGGCGGCTTTCGTTCTAGACAAGTACTCTTCATAGTTAAGTGAAAACAAGATTCGCAAGTCTAATTTGATTGCAGCTCGCGGCACGCACTCAAAGTGTTTTGTTTAGACATAGGTAGGTATTTGTATTGTTTTTTTGTGGGACATTGTGTTTCGCGCTTTATATGGGACATTCGCAATAAGCGTGCGCCAAAACTGATAGACTCCGCTACTAAACAGAACAGGAGAAAAAAAAATGGGCAGATCCCACGTACAGTGGGAATCGATCATATGCGAAGAACGAATGAGAAATGTTATGTCACTTTAATGTCAGCAGAACGTTACGTGGTGGAGGTAAATGATGCCGTACATGACTTCCGTGTCATGATTATCACGTTTGGATGTAACGTTTACCTTCGTCTTCTATTCACGTCACGTGATACCAAATTTAGTGTATGTGGAGCTAGCCAAACGACCACGAGCACACTATGGGCATAGTATGTTGTCATGTTCTTACATGACACGCGTGTCAGGATTATGTTTGCACCAGGCATATACTTTCCTCATCCATTGACGTCACGGAACCACAAAGTTTGTACATGTGGAGCTAGCGAAACGGCCGCGAGTGCATCATGAAGGAGGGCCCAATATAGTCCAATGTAGCGTTGAAGCACGTGCACACTGGGCACAGCGACGCTACGTTAGCAAAATGCGAGCACACTATAGTCTGACACCAGGCGCGACCGGCACGACCAGCGTCCGTGTGCGCGGCCCGTGGCAACCGGCGCGAAATGCGACAAGCTGCATTTCGCACCAATGCGTTACCCAGACAACACTGCGTCTCTCTGTTTTCGTGACGGAGGGATGCCGGACACGCTGAAACACGCATGCGTCAAAGCGACGCAGCGTGGCCCACCCTCGCGAGTATATGGCAGGACCAGCGCTTGACGTGCAACGCCGGCGTGACGCGACGAAATGAACGCCGGTGAGCGCGCGCACCGCGTCACGTCGAAATGAATGTATTGGCGCCTTGACTGTGGCATGTAGTCGTGTTCTCACATAACACGCATCTTATGATTATCATGTTTGCACCAGTCACATACCTACGTCATCCATTGACGTCACGTAATACCAAATTTAGCAAATGTGAAGCTAGTGAAACAGCCGCGAGCGCATCATGAGTGCGGCATGTAGTCATGTTGTTACATGACATGCATGCCATGACTTTTATGTTAGGGTCTGCCGCTTGTGTTTGCCATGGAATCATGTCATACTATACCAGTTTTGCAACATGCCATGTGAAAGAAACCAGCGCAAGAGCTGCAGGACCATAAAGCTTCAATCATGACATTCACGACATACATGTGATGATTTTCATGTTATGACTAGTCAGATATGTTCTTCATACAGTTATGTTATGCGATAGCAAGTTTGGTATCCATATCATTATTGAAACGGCCAGCAGAGCTTAAAGTCGTAGGCGGCTAGATAGATAGATAGATAGATAGATAGATAGATAGATAGATAGATAGATAGATAGATAGATAGATAGATAGATAGATAGATAGATAGATAGATAGATAGATAGATAGATAGATAGATAGATAGATAGATACGCTCAAAGTCGCCGAAGTTCGCTAAGAAATGTTTCGCATTTAAAAATAAGGGGAACTTATGGACGCAAGTAAAACAGGTTCAACATGAGTTTCTACCAAAACAAGTCTCTCATTTGTTTTTCTTGAACATCCGTGCATCAAGAATCTTGGATTTCTACTTTGATTTGGCATTGATTTTTATATAGTGTGAACATTGTGCTCGTTTGGTCGCAGTCCTTATTGTGTGAAATAAAATAAAGATAAGATAAAAAGGACTGGCTAGTAAAGTAAGCTGGGTTATTCACTTTTTACTTCCTGCCAAATTCTCGAGTCCAAAATTTTCATTCGCGTCGAACTTTCAAAATTGTTCACCTGAGCAAAGAAGAGAAAGGCTGGAACCTGCAGACTTTCGTTTCCTTAAGGATAATAGGTTCTCGTGAGCGCTTATGATTCATCCGTTCTTTATTCTTTGTTCCGTGAAGGAGCTCAGTAAATAAAGTTTACTTTGCAGTGAGACACGATGACGCTTTACGCTGCTGTCCTCCAAGGCATAGCTGAAACAGCAACTGTTCCCAGCTGTAAATTTCAAGCACTTCAATTCCCTGGCTGCAAACTTCTCACTATTTACATTGAGCACTGCTGGCACAGACATTTTCGTTACGCGAGACCTGTTCTGCGCTTTGTTGGAATTTTCTAGACAGCAAAATCTTTCCGGCCCTTCCAAGCTGCTGGTCCTCAAAAGAAAATATCTATAAATATTGCAGTTTTAAGCATGAAAAGCGTGCTTCTGTTCTGCTGCAGGAGGTAGCGGTGAAGTTTCGATTACGCCCGACCGTAGTGGGTTGTTGAAAGAGCGCTTCTAGATCGATGTACACAAGAATTGGAGTGGTGCAGCGTGGACCGAGATCGCATAGACGAGAAAAACATGTCAATAAGCGATGACTGTAAATTGAAATTTCAATTTGCAACCCGCAAATCTACGTGCGCGATAGAGGAAAGGTGCCTAATGGGGCAGACAAAATACGAAGAGAAATATGTTCCAAGGATACTGCCGAAATTGCTTAGAAACACCAACTCTCTTCCAGATAGAGTATTCATACGCAAACCTGTTAATTGCTTCAGAAGGAAATTAATTTCGTTCAATGTAAGCAACTCGTTTTCAAACTTGAAAAGCTTGAGAAACTTGAGTCTATTCCCATCCCTATCCGAAAACAAAACAACAACAAAAAAAAAGAATAGCTTTCTATGGCTCAACTCGCGTTTGGTTGAATGTGTGGCGTGACAAAGACGAGCAGCGAAGAAATGGCTGACACGATCTTGCCGAGTTGTTGAATGTGCGTGGCACATTTTGTTTTTGTTACTTTGTTTTTACTTCAATGTATGCCATGTAATCCACTCTGGGAGTTTGGCCAAGAATGAGAAGTTGAGAATGAAAAATGTTAATTTAAGAATGGTAGCTAATTTAAAAAATAAAGAAATTAAATGGCAGTAATACGTAGTACATTAAGTTAAGCATTAAGCAGAATGCTACTGAGCTTGTATTCAAGACTGCCGTATTAACCTGGAGGGGAACAATTTTGAAGAGATTAGTTAGATTTCACATTATTTTAATAACGAATACTTTTACACACTAGATTTAAATGGTACTCGGTGAGTAGTCATAATGAAATTATACACTGATTTTTGCTACTTATTTGTTGCCTTTTTCATTTTTAGTGACCACGTGACCCCTTCCCCACCGCGGCAGAGAAAGCGACAATTGAGAGATCATATGTTTGGTTCGATTGCGATGACTAATGTGTTTCACGAACTCATTCGGTTGCATAGTTAATTCGATCGTAATGACATTACATATCGCTACGTTGTAGCTGCACAATGGAATTAGATGAGATGTCATTTCTTTTGAATGAAGTTAAACGTCTAGCGTGTCAGGGGTATTACTTACCCGGTGGGCAGAAGCTAATGAAACCAAAAATAAGTTAATACCAACAGCCTTTTCTGCTCCTCGTGTGTGCGTCCTCCCATAAACTAAGAATTCATATAATTAATTAATTAAGCAATCAATTTCTTATACTTTCACAGTAAACATTATCAAATAAAAATATGCAAACTCTTCATCGTGGTTGGGTTACCACGAGTGTGGTTGCACATGTTAAGTGCAAAGGTAGGTACGGCGTGTCGGTGCAGGTATATAATCACCGCCGAACAGCTGCAGACAGCTAACAAGCCCTTGCACAAGCGGCCTAATCTACGCATTCTACTCTTCCATCGAAGAAACGAACAAAACTTAAGGTGGCCAAAGTTACACCCATTCATAAAGGTGGCAACACTACTGAATTAACAAACTATCGTCCGATATCCGTATTACCTGTATTCTCAAAAATTTATGAAAAATGTATAAATACGCGCCTTATGAAATATCTTGAGAAGTACAATATCTTATCACCGCATCAATATGGTTTTCGCAAAAATAAAACCACGGAAGAGGCACTAATTGATGTAAAAAGCCGCATAATAGAAAATATTGAAAATAAAATGTTCACGTTAGGTGTCTTCCTTGACTTGCGTAAAGCGTTCGATTCTGTTGACCATAATATCTTACTGTTGAAATTAAGCCGCTATGGAATTCGTGGAATAGTCTCTGATTTATTTAAAAGCTATTTATCATCCAGACAACAATTTGTTAGCATAGACAGTAAAAAGTCAGACTATTTAAGCGTGAAGAAAGGAGTTCCGCAGGGGTCCATTTTAGGCCCCGTGCTTTTCCTTTTATATATAAATGATATTACAGAGGTTCAGTATACACCCGAAATTAAAATGTTCGCTGACGACACAAGTATATTTTTCACAGGCTCCACCATTCAGGAAGTAGAAGCTTCGACAAATGTATATCTCTCGAAACTTTCAGGCTGGCTAACAAAAAACAAACTAAAATTAAACACACAAAAAACAAAATTTATTATGTTCAGGCCCATTAACAAGCACATCAGTGATAATATAGTAATCTTGTTTGACAATCAGCGACTCGAACAAGTCAGCACACAAAAATTCCTTGGAGTCTGGTTTCATGAGCACTTAACATGGACACCGCACGTAAATAGTCTCTTGGTAGATCTAGCTCGTTCTGTAGGGTGCTTGAGTAAAATTGCTTTCCTCCTCCCTTCATGGTTATGTAAATCATTATATTATAGCATGTTTTACTCCAAACTTCTATACGGAATGCTTGTATGGGGAACAACAACTAAGACCAATTACGATCGAATATTAATCTTGCAAAAGCGCGCGCTCCGTGTAATAGAAAAATATAAAGGTCACCCCAAGGACTTAGACACTCAGCCGCTTTTTCTTAAACATGGAATTCTATCTGCTAGGAAAGTATATAATCTTAAACTGATGCAACACATCCACAAACATAAACTACAGGATTCCTTTCCACGCACTGTATCAACAACATATGGCTTCAGAAATTCTACCCGCAAAACTAAGAAAACACGCACGAACTATGGCAAGCAGGCTATTGATTATAAGATCATACAATTGCTAAACCTTCACGAATCGAATATAGACTTTACTCTGAAAACTAAGCAATTTAAATGCCATCATAAATCCTTTCTTCTTTTGACTAAAGACATAGTAGATCCATAGGCTTTTATATTTAGGAATACTTGTATACTGAGTTGATTTTTTTCTTACTGTGAACAATGATACTTAAACAGAATCGTTTGGTACCAAAATTGTTTCCTGTTTATGTAAAACATATTCTGAATGTATATCATGTAGAAATAAGCTGTGTAACTAAATAAGATATGTATAATGTCACTTATTTGTATATGTATGTTACTGATGTGTGAATATGTGTAATATGGCACTGATGCAGACTGTATCAGGAGGTCAAGACCTCGTCAGGCTATTTAGCCTTTAGTCTTTGCCTCCCGCAGGGAAGTTTTTGTATTTTTTCCTGCAAATAAACTAAAAAACTAAACTAAAACTAAAATACTGGGTCGAGGGTTGGTGTGATGATAATAATGCATGTTAGTTTCTAACCACGAAGCTCTCGATACAACAACGGTCCTGACGTTAATTTCGACAGCCAATGAGAAGCGTTCGACACTTTGATCGTCCTGTCATAGTTCGCAGCTGTTCCTGCAATTAATCCGATGACACGTCGGAGGAAACGTATCTGCGTATTTTTCTTAGGTCGATTCGCTGACATAACATGGAACTAGGATCGCTCTGTGATAATTAGGACATGAATCGACTTAGGATCGTTGTGGTGCAATAACGACAGCTCCGTCGATAAATCGGCGCGACAGGTGTGGATCTTCCACGAGCGCCGACGGGGCTGCATTGACCACTGTGATTCCTCCAACAAACTGCTTGAAAACTAAGAAGCAGAAACAGAAAGAGAAAAAGTAAACGTGTGCCAATAAAGACCGAGGTCCCCTGATTGAATCTGATCTTCAGGCCAAGCATAGCAATGTTTACAAGAAACTAAATACGAGTGTCATGATGGGAGATCACAGCGTGAGACAAAACCGTTAACAGCCTCTGAAAAGACAGAGCTTGATGTGCTAGAAAAAAAAACAGCCCAGCAGACTCAGAAAAAAAAAAAAAAAAGCTGGGAAGCTCTTTTGAACCGCGCACGCCTTCCTATGACGAACGTCATCGCAGAAGCTGTCTCCACGGACTTTGTTATTAATTCCCTGTCCGTCCACTACACGCGGCTGGAGCCAGATAGCTTCCACCATAATTGATAATCCTGTCGCCAATGTTTACCAGCTTTCGGTTACCTGATGGTATGTTTTTCTTATTTTTGACACAAATTACAGATCCTGATCTTCCTTCAAGGATATTGTCATTGTTGAACGTGTTATGGCCTCCCATCTGAACGCGTGTTTCCTAATAAGCGTAGCAATCTGGCAGACAATCTCGTGTGCCTATGAAGACGTGTGTCATGTTCTATGACGAGCCGTTTGATAAGATTTGACAGCGTTACGAAATCTACTCTGGTTTCGATCTTCGTCGTGATGTTCTTGTTGATGATGGCCTGGCGTTATCTTAAGCGCTGGGCTGTTCTTGTTTATGATGTCCTGGCGTTATCCTTAGCGCGATTTTTCATCTTCTCGTTTCAATAACGACTGATTGATTGATATGTAGGGTTTAACGTCCCCTAAACCACCATTGATCATGAGAGACGCCATAGTGGAGGGCTCCGGAAATTTCGACCACCAGGGGTTCTTTAACGTGCACCCAAATCTGAGCACACGGGCCTACAACATTTCTGCCTCCATCGGAAATGCAGCCGCCGCAGCCGGGATTCGATATCGCAACCTGTGGGTCAGCAGCTCAGTCCCTTAGCCACTAGACCACTACGGTGGTGCCTGGTTAAATAACGAAGAAAACATATAATCATCGTTAAAACAAATGAGTATGAAAACGTTCACTCATCAACTGTCAATAAATGAAGTTCAAAGACAGTTCTAGCTAATTTCGCTTTCACCAATCAGATTTTGCCAACTGGCTTCCACTAATTAAGTATAGCAAGTTTGATAAATGCTCGCCTAAAAAGATACTAAAATCCAATAACAATTTACGTCAGAAATAAAGCTGAATGTACAACGTCTAAAACGACAATATTATCAACAGCAGTGATCTACTTAACGAGAACTCAAAAATCGGCAGAACCCACGTACGTGGGAATCGACGTTACGCGAAAATTGCGGAGGGAACCTAGTTGCAATATTTTTTTTATTGAACGACACGTCATGAAATGGCGCTAAGTATATGTAAAAATGTTGCACGCACAGACATATGTTGAAGTGTTGCAGATGTTTATATAACCAGTTATTTGCACTTGCGCAACGAAGTCAACTGGAACATGCGTATTAGCAACACCAGAAACGGATATGAAGCGCTGGTGCTCGCGAAGATGCTGGCCCTGGACACTGCTACATAAATCAACGTCAGCGCACGGCACCTAACCACAATTGACGTTAACCCGACGTGACAGCTGTATTAAAGGAGTGCATATGTACTTTTATAAAATTAGGTGGGCATCACTGCAACCACTATTGACGTTTCACGAAGATTAGCGTCTATTTGAAAAGTAGTTCCGAGACCTGGCGTAGCTCTGCGGTAGACTGCTTGACTGCCATGCAAAATGCTTGGGTTTGATTCCTGCTGAGACCCTGAAATTTATCATTGGCATTCGTCGGGGGGCCAACGCTGCCAATGTCAGGTTTTTCTTAACATTGACATTTATTCCATGCCTTCGTTGGGTCGACGCTACCGATATCGGGTATTTCTCAACGCTTACGCGTTAAAATTGCCTATGTGTGTTGTCGTCGTTCCCAGGTAGTTACTAAGTGTCAATCACATGTGGCACATACCCACATACCAGCGGCAAATACACGCCCGTGGTATGTGCCGCTGATTGATTGATTGATATGTGGGGTTTAACGTCCCAAAACCACCATACGATTATGAGAGACGCCGTAGTGAAGGGCTCCGGAAATTTCGACCACCTGGGGTTCTTTAACGTGCACCCAAATCTGAGCACACGGGCCTACAACATTTCCGCCTCCATCGGAAATGCAGCCGCCACAGCCGGAATTCGAACCCGCGCCCTGTGGGTGTATGTGCCGCTGTCTGACGGGAAGTGTTTGACGACGTACGTGACTGGATTGTGATATTCTTCATATCTTAACCAGCGCGTCATGTTCGTCAAACCATCTTACCTTCCCATGCTAATTTTGGTTCGCGCCAAGTTAAGGGGGTAACCACGAGAGCACCCAAACGTAAGCGGCTAGATAGATAGATAGATAGATAGATAGATAGATAGATAGATAGATAGATAGATAGATAGATAGATAGATAGATAGATAGATAGATAGATAGATAGATAGATAGATAGATAGATAGATAGATAGATAGATAGATAGATAGATAGATAGATAGACAGACAGACAGACAGACAGACAGACAGACAGACAGACAGACAGATAGATAGATAGATAGATAGATAGATAGATAGATAGATAGATAGATAGATAGATAGATAGATAGATAGATAGATAGATATATAGATAGATAGATAGATAGATAGATAGATAGATAGATACGCTCAATGTCGCTGAAGTTCGCTGAGAAATGCTTCACGTTTATAAATGCACGAGAGCACGTGCGCTACGCGTAGGACATTCCCAAATGATCCCGATGACGTGAGTGGTACCGCATGCAATCAGTCATTAGCAACCAAACTAGCGCACTAAATAAACAACCTTCCATGCATCAACAGACGTTATCAAAGGCTGATTTTTCGTTCTTGTTTGATTCATGGAAAAAAGAACCGCCGGACGTCACCATGGGAATTGGCGCGAGTGGTTCAAAAATGCACTTTTTGCCTGGTTAAACTGGACAGGTCATGCCATTTACCGGTGCCTAGTTGAACCAAGGAAGTCTGCCATCTCGAAGGCCATGGCAAGAAATTGTTCAATGGCCAATGTTGCTGGCGTGGCTCCCACTACTTTCGTTGAATCTGCGTATAGGAATCCAACCCGTGCAGGGATCCCTCCCGGGTCTGTTGCGCAAAGCTGCTGTTCTACCATACGGCCGCGCCTCTGTTTTTGAATAAGATGAAAATAACTTCTTCTCCTTGGAAATGCAGAGAAAGCAATTAACTTTCATGCTTTACAAACGCATGCGTCCTGTACACATCTTTCACAACGCAATATGAAAAATTGTCGTAAAAATGCGTAATACAAGCATACATTGTCATCGGGTATCAGAACATGTGAATGTCGCAATGTATTCACAGTTTAAAGCCAGTTACCCACTGAAGAAGGAGGCACACGCGCCTTCGAAGAGATTTAATTCGAAGCAAGTTCGAAGAGATTCCACACAATAAGTGTTTAAAGTACGCACTAAGAATAGAATATCGCGTCCAAATTTTAAAGGCGAAGCTTAAGGGTGCCCCAATTTTGTTTTCAATTTGTCCTTCTTTATTGCGAGGCACACTCGCTGCGGTGATCAGGGGTTACGGTGCCCGAATGTGGACGCGTAAATTGCGGGGTCGAGGGAGGCAGACTCAAGAGTCCCGTGTACCTCGTTTTAGGTACGCGTTAGACAACCCCTGGTGGACGAAATTTTCGGAGCCTTTCACTACGGCATGCCCAGTAATGATGTGATGGTTTTGAGATGTGAAACCGCAGCAATTAAAATTCTTATATAGTAAGCATTCTGCTCTGTGTTGTAAGTTACGTAACGAAGAGAACTCAGCCGAGTTGCTATATATATACCGAAGTCAAAACCGAACAGAATACATACATTTAATGCATCGCTTGTTAATTATCAAGACCAGAAGGCAACGACCAATGAGCAGTTTTTCCGAAAAAATGATTGTGGAAACATCCCTCTAGATAATAATAATTATAATAATATAATAATAATAATAATAATAATAATAATAATAATAATAATAATAATAATAATAATAATAATAATAATAATAATAATAATAATAATAATAATAATAATAATAATAATAATAATAATAAATTGTTGCCATTTGGCATCCCAAAACGACCATATCATTACGAGAGACGCCTCAGTGGAAGGCTCCGGAAATTTCGACCACCTGGTGTTGTTTAACGTGCTACAAAATCTAAGCGCACTTGCTTCAAGCACTTTTGTCTGCATCGAAAATGCGGCCACCGCGGTCGGGAGTCGGTCCCGCGACCTGCGGGTGCATCCAACTAGACCCATAAATAAAACAAAGAAGTAGAGACGGACCAATTTATATTGAAGCGGGATGGCGAAGACGAAAAAAGAAAAGCGGACTGCGGTGCCCTTGTTCGTAGACATCAATATTTCGCCCAGTTCATCGACCTCGTGAGAAATTAATGCAGTGACTCCCCGGATCGAGAATAATTACGATAGGCACGCGAGTCGCTTCGGCTCTGGAAACAAAAAAAAAAGAGGTTTATAAGTCTAGCTGGACTTCGAGAAAGTTGATGAAGTCGGTAGAGGAAAACGTCCCCGAAGTTTTTAATAGCTTTCCTGAAAACTTGAATCATCAGGAACTTCGACAGCATCCATTAGTGCATGCCTCTCCCCTTCTAAAAAAATTGTACAAGCCATCTTGTATTTCAAGGTTGCTTGTTTTGGTTTATGTTAGACCCCGCAATGCAGTAAGAACTTTAATTTTACGTTTATTGTTGTCTTTTACATAGTTTGTGCTTTTGTTTACAGTACCGTTCACTGTTAAAGGGAGCACTCCAATTCACATCATAAATATTGCTGGCCCTCTAACAGCAAGTGGTTATTAAATCAATCTTCATGCACGTCACTATAGCCTGCCAAAAGTAATCGGAACTTTCAAGCAATGCTAGACTTATGCATATCTAAGCTACTATGGTTCCGTAAGATAGCGAAATGTGAACATGCTGTGCACTCAGATGTTCCATGTTGTGCACTCAGTGGATCCGTCTTTACTTGCAAGAATACCCTTTTTACTTTCTGTACCCTTTCTAAATAGTTATTAAGGCAAATACCTTAAACGTCTCATCAAACGCGATAAGTGACCGTCTGGGTTTGTGGTGTTAACACGGGTAATGCAAAAAGATCATCATCATCCAATGATACCAACCAGTCATATCATCGTGATGTCCCGGACTACAAAATTATAAAATGTGTACCTTGATTCATGGCTGCCCTAAAAAAACATGGTCAACAGATGAGATGTACACAAGACGGGTGCAAACTGCTAACATTGCGTGTTTGTTGTCCGTGTTCTGTTGGCGCAGCCATGAATCAAGCTATAAGTTTGCACCAACCGGCCCAAGTGAGAGCGTTACTGTATCTTGAGACGTCATCTTGATACGTCAATCGATTGATATGTGGGTGACACTCGCGACGCGCTAGCGCCTACGCGCGCCCTTCTGACTGATATGGGGGGTTTCAATATGATTTATGAGAAACGCCGTAGTAGAGGGCTCCGGAAATTTCAACCACCTGGGGTTCTTTAACATGCACACAAATATAAGCCTGCAGCGTTCTCACTTCATGGGGCTGGAATCGATTGATTTGTGGGGTTTAACGTTCCAAAACCACAATATGATTATGAGAGACGCCATAGTGGAGGGCTCCGGAAATTTCGACCATGTGGCTGGAATCGAGCCCATGACCTGTAGGACAGCAGTTCAATACAGTAACCGCTGTACCACCACGTTGGCCGTACAACGGCTGTAAATTACGTCTACATTCAAGATTGTTTAACCATGCCCCGGTGCATGCACAAACTTAGTTCGTTTATGCAATAAAATGGCGCCGGTTACCACACATTTAAAGAATGACAGGTAGAGTTGCACTTGTCTAGACTAAAATCACATAATTTAGTTATGCCGGTCAACGCTACTTACAAGTTAAGAATGACTAGTTGACCACTTGCAGTTCCAGTTCTAACCGAAGTAGAGCTTTCATGGCCTCCTGCGACGTGAGTCAAGAGCAGTTGGATAGTGTAGGAATCTTTCTTCTTTCAGAAGTCGGATGCCAAACCGGTTGCCAAGGGGAGTGATTCTGTGCACTTTACCCTGGGCATTAGAACAGGCTCAAAGGTGAATTGCGGGACGATGTCGAAACGTTTTTCCGTCGTGGCGTCTGTCAGGACTACTCGAGACGCACGGGTGCCGGTAAGTGCGTGCTATTCGATGGCGCCTAGATTCAACCACGTAGTTGGCCACTGGGCATCGCGTTTCGTCCAACCAGCGTAGCGCGCGCGCGCCCCGGAGCGATCACTCGAAGACGACCCGAGTTTCTTTATCACCGCCAGCGTCAAAATGACGCAGCAGTCTACGCTCGCAAGAGGGGATCGCTGACCGTAAGTCTGCTATAGGCGTGACGTCATGTCTCTCCGGATCCCCGGGACAGACGGTTGCAGACAACTGCTGAAACAGACGTGCTCTGCACATGACGCCATTAAGACGGTGTTTCTGTGGGTGATTGAAATGTGATCGTGATGGCCGACAAAAATGCGGAGACGTTCCTTCGAACTACGAGTGCCAGGAAGGAAAACAAAATTGGCAGCGTTTTTTCGGCCAAGGGATGCAAGAAGCACGGACCGTCACTTTGGATCTTTCCGGAGCTCGACAGGTGAGCTAACCCTAAATGCATGCTGGTTTAGCCTATTCGTTGCATGCACACGCGTTCATGCATATGAGTTTTTTTTTTGCGAAATACGCGACGGAAAACATTTCAATGCCACTGAAAACTTGGGCGCCGTCCAAGCCAATGTTTCAAGAGCACAAAAATAGAAAGAAAGCAAAATATAATCGCCAGATGTATAACCTGCCAGAATGCTTTGCTGTGCAAGTTAGGGCATTGTCTTAAAGTAAAAGCAGAGCGTTAAATAAACCCAAAAAGAAAATCAGACAGGGAAAAAGAGACGAGAAGACGGGATGGACGCTCTCTACCGACTAACTTATTGAAAAAAAAAACACGTTTACGCGGCTCTATGCCGCGTGAAAAAAAAAGAGACAAACTTCGGTGCAACAAAGCATGAGGACAGAATTGTAGTAGGCTCGTTGCTTATAAATGTATTGGGCTTGTAATCAGCCAAGCCATTTTAAATATGCGGCCTTATTGTTAAATTCGAGGCTCTCAGGCTCACTGATGTCCGAAGTTTCAATACAACTCGTCGTTGAAAATGTTCTGTAATTTCGAAAAAAGACGTGATTCCATTCTGTTCACCCAAGGGTTGGCCCCATTGCATTCTCAGGTTATTCCGGGGTTACAAAAATGTGGAATGATTCCGGAGTCATTCCAATTCCATAGTGACAACTGCGCAACACTGATGCTAAAGCATATATGCGTGCCGGGGGGGGGGAGGGGATGATCATCATTATCGTCATCAGCCTGACTACGTTTACTGCAAGACAAAGGCCTCACCCATGTTCCGCCAGTCAATTCGGTCCTGTGCTTGCAGCTCCCTTGCTCCCTATTAGGTCAGTGTGTAGGGCTGTATTTGCGGCCTCGCTCTTAGGTAACCAAGGCGGCACCCACCCCTTCTCGTGCGTACGTATATGTGCTCAAGCAGGGGCGGCAGTTACAGTGGAGAAAGTGTGCGGTTATGCCCCCCACCTCTCTGTGTAGGTACAATACAGGGGGGGGGGGTAGTCACTTTTTGCGGGCAGAAACTGGGACATCACCAATTACCGGCTGAATTTAGGCTGGAAACGTGATACAGTGGTCAAATATCATGTCTAGATTACGGAGTGGCATTCTCGGAACACCATAAGCGAGATGCCTCCATTGCAATTCTGAGCCCCCCCCCCTCACCTTTTTTTTTTCATCACTGCGGGTGGCAAGAACATTTTGGCCGTCAAAACGATTAAGCAACAAAAATAATTTCTTGGTACGGTAGGATGTCATCAACCGAGGATAAGTTCACTGTATTAAAAGCAGCTGATCCGGGTGATTGCACTCTATTTTTAATTGCGAAGCATTTTTTTAACGAAATTCGACGACTTTGAGCGTATCTATCTATCTATCTATCTATCTATCTATCTATCTATCTATCTATCTATCTATCTATCTATCTATCTATCTATCTATCTATCTATCTATCTATCTATCTATCTATCTATCTATCTATCTATCTATCTATCTATCTATCTATCTATCTATCTATCTATCTATCTATCTATCTATCTATCTATCTATCTATCTATCTATCTATCTATCTATCTATCTATCTATCTATCTATCTGGCCGCTTACGTTTGTGTGCTCGCATGGTCGACCCCATAACTTGGCGTGAACCATAATTAGCATGGGAGGGTGAGATAATTCGACGAATATGACGCGCTGGTCAAGACATGAATAATGTCACAACCCCGTCGCGTACGTTGTCAAACACTTCCCATCAGACAGTGGCACATGCCGATGGTTGGGTATGTGCCGCTGGTATGCGGGTATTGGCCACAGGTGATTGACACTTAGTATATGCGCAGTAACGACGAGAACACACATCGGAAATTTTAAAGCGCGAGCGTTAAGAAATACGTGACATTGGTAGAGTTAACCCGACGAATGCAAATAATAAATGCCAGGGTCGCAGCTTGAATCGAACCAAAGCATTCTGCGTGGCAATGAAGCATTCTACCACAGAGCTACGCCAGGTCTTAGAACTACTTTTCAAATGGACGCTAATCTTCGAGTAACATCAATAGTGGTTGCAATTCTTTCTATCCAATTTCATAAACATTACATATGTACTCCTTTGATACAGCCGTCACGTCGGGTTAACGTCAATTGTTGTTAGTTGCCATGCGCAAAGTATATTTATGTAACAATGTCAGGGTCAGCATCTTCGCGAGCATCAGCGCTTCATATCAGCTTCTGGTGTTGCTAATACGCTTGTTCCTGTTGGCCACGTTGCGCAAGGGCAAACAACTGGTTATACAAGCATCTAAAGCTCTTCAACATATGTCTGCGCGTGCAACATTTGCACATATATTTAGCATTTCATAACTTGTCGCTCAATAAAAAACTGCAACACAGTCACGTTCCCTCCGCATGCTTCGCATGACGTCGATTCGCCGGTACATACGTAGGATTCGCCGTTTTTTTTTTTTGACAACGTTTCTGACGGCCAAATCAGTTATCGCGACCGCGGTGATAAACAAGTACGGAAATTGCAAGACAAGCGCTGCACCGCGCGCATGCTCAGATGTGGCCTTTTTGCGAACGGCGGATGTTGCTCATGCTGGCGGAGCGCGATAAACCGTCGTTCTAGGCATGTGTGTTCACCGTTGTACGTTGCTAGAAATAACCGTACATGGCTGTGGATCCTGAGGATATAAGTTCGATCCTCGGCCGTGGTGGTCACATTGTCCCCGTGCTCCATTTCGGCGTTGCTCCTGTATTTCGTCTCTCGATTGTTTTCGCTTACCTTTCCGACGTATTGTTATCTCCGATTCTCGCGAGATAAAGCATGAATTTCAAAACGTCACTTCAAGTAAAGCAGCAATGACCAGAGGGCAACTTACGCTGCCCAATAATACAAAGCAAGTATTTTCCTGCTCAAAGCAATAATTCTTCGTTTCTCGGGAACAGAAGACTGTGGACTTTCTGAAATTTATGGTTTTGATTTCATTTGACAAAGAACAATATGCCTAATAATGGGAAAAACACTGCCGTCTTGAGTTTCCAGGAAAGAGAAAATTATTACTTTGAGCAGTGAAATACATGAATAATGTTCTTTGATAGCCGAGTGTGAGACATTAGATATATAGCTTCTGGCGCACTATATCGCGAACACGATATCTTTCAAGATTGAAATGTGGACCGTAGAGCAATGGTACGAAAAGCAACAGTTTATTTTTCCAAAACATCGGCGACGTTCGTTGACTGTAAAATGACACCAAAGCTGACAATGGAAACAATGTGAGACTGCCGTTGAAGGCATGTAGCAGCCAAAGTTACGGGTCAGCGGAGACATATTTCACTGGAATAGAAGTCCATCAGTGGGCGAAGGAGGCTTTTGTCTCTCTATCCAGTACTTGCTATATGGTTGATCTTATTTGCTGTGCAAGAAATAAGAGATAGTCTAGGGCCTCAATAGGGCACAGTCGAACGAATGCGTAGATTTAGCGTGTCCGGTTTAAAATCTGTGACACTGTAGGCACATGGCGAGAACTTGAGCGGATTGTGAAAGTGAACTCGACAATGTACGACCGAAAACAAAAGAAGGGTGTTTACGAAGACCCTTTTTTGAAGAAGAATCACTAAGCTATCTCGAACCGTATTTTCCAAAAACTGTTCTGGGTACTTTCTTATCGCCCTTTGAAAAAAAAATAAAGAAGTGTCTTGAAGTTATTTCTGACACGCAAATATAGTGATCGTCTGCGCTGTAATAATAATAATAATAATAATAATAATAATAATAATAATAATAATAATAATAATAATAATAATAATAATAATAATAATAATAATAATAATAATAATAATCATTATTGTTATTATTATTAATAATTTTCTAGTCATATTCGTGGTAAGCCAGAACTTTCAAAAAAGGTTCAGAGGACTTTTTTTTCATTATTAAAGTGGACCTCGCATAAGTTCATAACTACGGAACTGCGCGAAAAAGCGACAAGAAACAAAGAAGGTTCACACACAAGTTATATTACTAGTTGTATGGGCTCTTTTGCATGTGTTACTTTTGACACTGAACTTGTGTGTGTGCCTTCTCTGTTTCTTGTCGCTTTTTTGCGCAGTTTTGTAGTCACGAATTACCAACTCGCCCAGCTTTAAGTACTCGCGTAGTTTCATAGCGTTATCACCACGGCCCGGCAATTCACAGGGACACAGAATTATTTCAACAGCGTGACGTAGGAAAGTGGTGCCAGCCAGGTTTCAAGATGAATAACGGGAAACGCCACATTATGATTACAGTTTTATGGCCAAAATACTACCTGATTATGCTATTTTTATCTGAGAGGGCAAGGAAATTGTGTCACTGATAGCCTCAGGCCATTCGTGACCAGCACTTTTTGGGAGCTCAACGACAAAAAAGAATTAAAAAAGTGATATAAATGATGAATGTTAAACCCAAAATGAACATACAATTTTCATAATTTATATCACTTTTCTTTTCTCGCTGCAGAACTTATTGATATGAAGTAGCCGAGAGAATATGAACCTTAACCTCCCCACAGCAAAACAGATAGAACAGGACAGTACAAGTGATTATTGTGCAGAACAAAAAACACCTTGAATACGCCATTTCTTCTCTATACACACTACAAAAGACTCCTCACGCGGCAAAAAAAAAAAAACGGGACTTCCATGCAAGTCATACTTTGAAAATTATTCTACGTGATACTTCAAACATTCTCTGAAATGCGCATCAAACCAGCAAGTTTTTTTATCTAGATCATAATTGCCATTTTTTACATTTTTTTCCTTTTGAAGATAAAATGAATAAAACAGATGAAATTCACAGTATTGTGTATAAAAAAAAAGCTTTCGATACAACGCTTATAGTTTGCGCTAAGATCTGCCACGAATTCAGAAAGCATTGCGGTGAGGCAAAATAGGCTGGCCACGCCGCCATCTTGAAGTGTGTCTTGGCGCTCTCACTTTCTATTATCCCCACCTTTCACCACCCCAAGCGTAAGGTAGGTTAACCAAGCCAAGCTTGGTTAAGCTCCCTGCCTTCTTTCTTTCCTCTCTCTCTCTCTTCTCTCTCTCTGTCGGTTCTCTGGGAGTGTTTCTCGGAAATAACATTTGCGGTTTGGTGCACTTTGACACATGGTATATTTCTCAAACACAAATTACACCACGTTGACAGGCTGTATGAATATAGATTATTTAAAAAATGTATTTTTCATCCCAAAATGTTAAAATAACTTTACGTCACTCGCTAAGTTAGAACCGCACAACAACACGAAGCACACACGCAACCCTGAAGTATGGAAGGTGCCTTGGTCCCGGAACAACTACAGCTTGCAATTACTAGCTCATAATATTTTAACCATACTCAACCAGTACAAACACACAACTGCATTAAATTAAAAAAACATCTGCGCGGCCACTTTTTATCTTTATAATGACGCATTACACTTCATTCTTGTACGAAGTGTTATTGTTACATTTTATGTGTACGTGTGATGTATGCTGATCTGTATGTATAATGCTTTCGATGTGAAATGCCATGTAAAAACACCTGTTGACACGTGTGATATCATATATGTGCTATTGCCATGTAAGAGACCCTGGGCCTTTGTCAAGATGCTGCGACAGCTTTTAGCCCAGGTGTCCCTCCAGATTGTCTTCTGGTAAATAAAATTGAATTGAATTGAATGTGCCCAAATAACATATGAAAGATAAGACAAAACAAAAATATCGACCAGACATGCGTGTTTGACTCTCGTGGAAACACCCCAATTGTATGGTAATAGGTAGTGGTAACGCAGTGTAGTAGCGCTAGCGCAAGCCTTTGTGTGCGCGCATGCATGCGCATGTGTGTGCGTGTGCTGAGTGATTCGTGTAATCTCTGTCGATGTGAATGAGAAAATGCAATTGCCTGCTGCGTAAGCACCTTGAAAAACTCCTCCGCAAAGGTCGGATGAATCGTGTGGGTAAACAATGACGATGCCTGAAAATTTTTAATAGAAATAAGAGTTGGGTTTTCACGCCTCAGATCCATCAAACTATTATGAGGTACGTCGTAGCGGAGATCTCCGACTATTTTGACGGCTGAGACTTTTCCTTTAGGGTATTGGAGAACAAGACGGTATATATTGACTCAAGAAAGCCTCAATATCTGCTTTGCAGTACATTTCAGTTCTGCAGCCGATATTAGTTTGCGAGTAAGAAAACAAAAACAATATATATAACTGGATAGACAAACACAATAGTTCTGTTCAGTGTCGCTTCTCCGGTCAACAAAGAATCCGGCTAGCAGAAAAGAAAAAAAGAGAATATCCTGACTCCTTTTGCGGAGCTCAGAGCAAGGGTCACTTTTTTTGCGTCCATCGGAAGAATCGCGTTACTTTCGCTAGCTCTATCTACTGTATCATCTTTTTTAAAAATTCTTTACTTGCTTTACGTCTGTTTACGTTACTTCTATTTACTTCACGTCTATTTACTGGATCCTCCTCTCTGGTTCCAAAGAACAAGATAATCCGTTAAATAGAAAGTCCTGGCAGAGATGTCGAAGAAAGAGCGTCAAAAACACACTAACAATGAAAAAGAAAAAAAGAACGCCAACAGATGTGCTTGAAACTATTGTTTGATGTGCCGCCCTTACTGTGCGTTTCCATCTCAGTCAAAGTGTATTACATCTCACAATGTTTCTTAGATGCTTATATTTAAGATGAGCTTCGATGAGTTGGACTTCGGTGATTGTAATATATATTGCTGGGCCAAAAAATGTCAAGTTTGCACGTTCCGTGCAGCACAGTCGTAGCGAAAGCTGAAAGATCGGTCTTTCTGGAGCCCTTTTCAAAGCTCTTGGAGCAACTACTGCAAGCACACATGCAAGATACCTACGACACCATAAATCGTCCTAATTTTTGTGCAATGGGAAAACATTCACCATGTCACTATTCCTTTTCATTATAAAAAGCGTGTTAACCACTACACTCTTCTCAGACATTATATGTACTTTCCTGATGCTGTAGCTGATGATGATAAACTGTGTCTGGGGCGTTGGTAGTAGGTTGGGGCATATAATGACGTACTCTTTACTCGAATCGCATTGTGTGACGCTTGCTTGTTTCTTTGTTGTTATAAAACGCTTTATTACAGCTGTTGACGCGATTCCTTAACCAAAACGAAGACTGCACAGGATCAGCTTGCAACGGCGTTTCAAGCACCATTGTAGCTCTGTGTAATAATAATAATAACAACAACAACAAAAAAAACTGGCGTGGCTTTGTCGTAGAGTACAGAGTTGTTACGCAGACAACCCGGATTCGAGGCCCCTTCTGCCATCGGTATTTTTTTGTCTTTTTTTGATTTCGCGTGATACTGGTTACGGACATTGGAGGCGGCGGCGGACAACTGCGGCACCAGAATCGATTCTTGTTGTGATCTTATTACAGCTTTTGCTGTAAAACATGCCACAGTAAAGTGTGCTCGAATGAGGCTGAGCATAAAAGTTGATTGATATGTAGGGTTTAACGTCCCAAAACCACCATATGATTATGAGAGACGCCGTAGTGGAGGGCTCCAGAAATTTCGACCACCTGGGGGGTTCTTTAACGTGCACCCAAATCTGAGCACACGGGCCTACAACATTTCCGCCTCCATCGGAAATGCAGCACCCGCAGCCGGGATAAGATACCGTGACCTGCGGGTCAGCAGCCGAGTGCCTTAGCCACTAGATCACCGCGGCGGGACAACCTAGAGCACGAGAGTTCAGCTGTACGTTACGAGGTCAGGCACGCCAAGCTTCAGCTGGTCCCGTCGAGCTGCTCCTCTTTTATCTTTTATTTAAAGACGCCGGTCTTCCTTGGGATACTTCAGCGCAGAAATGTCGTTCTGCTCGTCTACCGTGACTGGGTAAGCCGTTAAACTGAGCCGTTCACTTCAATGGGCTGAGCTGTTCGGAGCCTTTGACTGAAGTAAGCAACTTCGCCCATCCCGCATCTTGCTGTGTGTCTGTCGCACGATTCAGCCACCCGGCGAAAGTTGAAGCGCTTGCTGAACGCCCAGCCATCTTTAACTGGAGGCTGCGTTCACACTTGGGAACAGTGTCAATCAAGAAGAAAATATTAGGCATATCTTAGATGTGACATCAATACGCAAATAACAGGTGGTGTGTTCTTTTACTAGAAGCTACATAGACACGAAAGTCTTAAGATTTCAATGTTTCTTACGCTGCACTGAAAAATGCGGTGCTATGCGTGAAACGGTCTTCTGCCGACGATATGGTGCTGTAAGGCATGACAGAAAATGTACGAAAACAGCATCATGGGGCGCCGCGGAAGAATACAGGACTCGCGTAGTACGGCCGACAGAAGACAATCGTCTTTCGACGACATTTGCAGTGATGCACGCAGATAAGTGGACAGTTTTTTAACAGCAGGTTTGACGGAAGATGTAGGCCTTTACTGGCACTCTTACTTCTCTGCGTATGTGACCAAGCACTTGTGATATTTATTTCTCTTTCTTATCCCATAGTTATTTTCACAATATTTCTTAGGGTCATGTTCGTTACTCAGCCTCAGCACAGTCGCTTGTTGTTTATCTTCAACGAAGCGTGTAGGGCCGCGTTAATCACGCACTTTTATGTCCAATTCGTCCGTTATTTTGCTCTCCTAGGACACTACATTAGTACATAAGTGAACTTGATGCCTTCGCAACTAATCTACTTCCATGGTATCCACTACACCGTAAATCATCACAATTTCTTTTTAAATAGCGAAAAATACAGTAAACTATATCGTTCACGAATCTGGGGGGAAGCGTGGCACTCGTGACACACATATGTAAGACATTATGTGCACTTCGTTGAGGCTATTGTACGAATATGAAGAAGTTTAGTTGAGCCATTTGGTATGAGGTTGAAATATCCAACAACCCACCTGTTTCGCAGTTCTCATTGGGGGACGCCTGGTGATAATCTTACTGTGCTAGTACGCTGTATTACACATGTTAACGCCATCCCGTGCTCGACATTTGGTCTTTCTTAGGCCAAGTTCAAAACAGTTCACGCGCTTTTACGTGTTAAACTCACGATCATATTATGAGAGACACCATGTATAGTGGAATGCTCATGTAATTGTGCACCTTAAAACACCTGGGGTTCTTTAAGGTGCACTTAAATCTAATTGCACGCGTTTCAAGCGTGATCGCCTCCATCGAAAATGCGACCACCGTGGCCGTGATTCGATCCTGCGACCCGCGAAAAAGAAGTTTTAAGCACTGGCGTAGCTCCGTAGTAGAATATACGTTTGCCACGCAACAGGCCAGGCAGCAAATTCTTCTGCATCTACGGTGTGTTTTCTTCCTTTTTATAGTCCCGCCACGGTGGTCTAGTGGCAAAGGTACTCGGCTGCTGACCCGCAGGTCGCGGGATTGAATCCAGGCTGCGGCGGCTGCATTTCCGATGGAGGCGGAAATGTTGTAGGCCCGTGTACTCAGATTTGGGTCCACGGTGAAGAACCCCAGGTGGTTGAAATTTCCGGAGCTCTCCACTAGGGCGTCTCTCATAACCATATAGTGGTTTTGGGACATTAAACCCCACATATCGATCAAGTTTTCCTTTTTATTTTGCGTGATCCTAGTTACGGCTGCTGGTGACGGAGAGCGACGGCGCCAGGAACTGTTGTTTTTATGATATCATAACTGTAAATGCATTCACTGTAAGTGCAAGTATGGCCTTCGTCTTCGCGTCATGCATTCTTTTGCAGTTTTGTTCTACATAAGCCCCTATAGTTGAGTATTTTGTGAAGTATCAATCAAAACTCTTTATCGATTTGACATTACCAGGAGAAAACGCTTCTCAAAATGCCCTATCAGAAGTAAGAACAAGTCACAATATGGATGATTTCGCCAGCATGTGTACGTCGTCTGCGTGACGACTATTTTTGTTCCACTTTCTAGTTAAGTATTTCATATATTTACACAACCACGTCTTTCGAAGCTCTTCATTTGTTTTCTTAATCTCGGTTAAATTGCGGTGTCATTAAAAGAAAGAAATTTCTGGATTATGCCTATTTCCCCTAACCTATCCGTCTACGATAAAAAATTTACAATGTTTTCATGAGGCACGTTCTTTGGGACGGCTCTATGGCATCATGGTTGGCTTGCATGTTTCGCATATACATTTCAGGTTGTGACTTTACAAGAATGGAGCGTACTAAGCGCTAGACATTACGCAAGGTTCAAACTCGGAGCTTTTTTTTTTATGGCGTTTCCTGGCAACCTCGCTTCCAATCAAAACACGTGGACAAGACGGGCTGGGTCGTCACGTTTTTCACTGTTTTCTCCCGATGAAGGCTTCACTTTATATCTTACTGAAAATACGTTATTTGTGGTGGAGTGCATAATATTTCTGTTTCTTTACTTTACTTGTCACCTTTAGATGGCAGGAAAGTCGTGTTCAATCTAAAGTTTCGAAAACTCTAGGCATGTGCAATCCCGTGAAGACAAAAGTGTTGAGGAATGCAATTGGAAACTGCCACCTGCACGGCGACCCATCGGGCGACGTGTCTTGTTCCGGCAATTTCACTTTTTTCTATCAATCACTGCTAGGAAAGTTCAGCGAAATTTGTTTCCGTCTTCGAGCTGGAGTTCTGCACAAATATCGCACATGCAAATCACCCAAAACTTTGGCCGAGAACATATCTCTTGTTGAATTTTTCAGCTTGCATGGAGTTTCACCTCACCTCGAGCGGTGGCACGAAACCCGCACAAGAGCAAAAAACGTGGTCGTACAACCTCAGAAAACTCTGAAAGTGTTTGCCGACAAACATGTGAATAATAATAATAATAATAATAATAATAATAATAATAATAATAATAATAATAATAATAATAATAATAATAATACTTCCTTGTGCAGCTTTGTACACAAGGACAGCTTTATGTGTGTGTATTACATCCTTGGCTATATCCTCTTCCTGTCACCTGATTTGTTTTTCGTTGTTTACATCCGAAACGACCGTGTCGCACCTAAAAACTTTTTATATTTGAATCCTTCAAATGCTGACGTCATCTACCCTATCTCTGTGGAAACGTCCACAAAAATGTAATGCTGCAGCGCGGACAATTTGATCTTGTCAAACCACGTTTATACCGTGAATCCGCAGGACTCTGCGTCATGTGAAACAAACAAACACCCAAACAATGGGAATGAGTCGTATAAACTTTCCATTGAAGACATGGGACGTACCTAACATGTCGGTGGGGTGCTGTGCCTTCGAACTTTTGCTCTTTAAGGACGACGTCATGTCCAGAACTCCAACTGCGTACAGTGAACATGTCAGTACACCCACTTGTTCGGTACCACATAGTAAGACAAAGGTGTACTTCTTCTCTGCAATGTTATTTGTTTTCGTATCAAGCAGTGCTGAACAATGAAGGATGCTAAGATTAAAACTTGTATGGTAGGCTGCAGCGATATTAAGCACAAAGTTACGTACATCACCTCCCATTTCTGTGTTTCCTTGAAAGAAGGATCAAGCGATTGTTTCATTTACAAAAAAAAAGGATCACACAAAACTGCGTAATATAGTATGTTCAGCACCCCCTGTTAACCACCTGTACAGAATGCTTTGCCATTCATCAAGCGTGGGCTGCTTAATAACGATGATAATTTTCTGTCTATAGACCAAAGCACGCCTATCTCGCACCCACGTGCTCGGGCTGCCGGCGCATACTCTCGCACCAAGACGCCTGGACTGCCAAAGCGTGTATCCGTGGCCCCAAGTTAACACAGCAAGTGACGTCTCCAGAACTCTCAAATACGAGAAAGCGCCTGTTCACGCTGTTAACGCTTACGAGATGCCGTCTGGGTATTACTGCGCCGTCTTTCGATGCGAGAACAATCGGCGCAAGATGAAAATATTACTCGGCGATGCCTGTGAAGATCGCAACACGATGCAAGAATCATGCCGATGCATGCGGTGTTTTCTGACTGCGGAGATTTCCATCCACAACGAAAAACGCCGAACTCCACCACCGGCGGATAGTCGCAATCAGCAGTAAAAACTACAAGCCCAGTAAAAGTCTATGAGTAAGTATACTTATTGCGTTTATTCCAGCGCGACGTGAGGTGTTCCGCTTTACAGCAGCGATTTGCGTGTAGTATGCCTTTAGCATGGGGCACCAAATCACTGCCGTATTCTTTCGCTTGCCGCATGCCAACAATAGGATATATTACGACTGTCGCGTGGGTGCATGCAGGACGCACGTTCAGTAGAATTGTAACGGCGTTATACCGCGATGGCCCCACCATTGTGGTCTAGTGGCTAAGGTACTCGGCTGCTGACCCGCAAGTGATGGGATCGAATCCCGGCTGCGGCAGCTGGATTTTCAATGGTGGCGAAAATGCCATAGGCCCGTGTGCTGAGATATGGGTGCACGTTAAAAAAACTCCAGGTGGTACAAATTTTCGTAGCCCTCCACTAGGGTGTCTCATATTCATGTGTTGGTTTGGATGAACGCAACATCCAGGCATACCAGAAAGAGGAGAGCGGCAAGTTAACGCTACAGCTGGGCGAAGACACTGTGGGCACTACAATGGCAGAGGGAGCAGCACAAAAGGTGGCAGCACCCAATATAAACGGGGGCTCGCGCATCAATGCACCCTACACTGCGTGAGGCTTGATCGTCACCTGGTGGTAATATTGTAAAACAAAAGGATGGCCTTCGATATAGCGAGCGCGCGACGTGGGCGCGCAATCTCGGAGGCCATAATTTGTAGATTGCAAGACCATGGGTAGGTGGCAGCACCGCATCATTTCAGCAAAGCATAGGAAACACCCGCCTTTTTGGGCGTACCATCGCATTTTCAGTGCAGCGTATTAAACACTATGGTTCTTAGAATTACATTTGTATGCCTTTTATAGTGTAAAGAAACACACCACAGAATATTGACGTGTTGATATTGTGCCTCAGGAAGGCACAATATTTGCTTTGTGATTGACAGTGCGTGCAAGTATGAACGAAGCAACCAGATTATTATTAGGGGGTGTTGAGGAAGTGGTTGAACTTCAGACATTTTGGTTTACGGACAAAGCGACTGGCAGACAGTAAAAAATTCTGGTACCCTCGCTTGCCATGGCTGGCGGATTTTTAGCGGGACAGCTCAGTGCTTTCCTGTAGTTGAGTGCGAAGTACTCAAAATCGTTAAAGATTTTTTCTAAACACCCAAGAGAGCCTATCGCAAATAAAACACGCCTAATTTCTGCAGCCCGCAAAGCACATGGCATAGCGTCTTGGGAAAGCCGTGGAATATGAATAAATGTGGACAGGACGGGAAAGGCCGGCCTCACCGAAAGGGTATGCTAAGTAGAAAGGGGGAGATCAACGGGAGGCGAGCCAAGAAGGGCCGGTGAGGCTCTGCGGAAAGTGTGCGAAAGCCTGGCTGTTGGCGAGAAGTAGGTCGGTGAGGGGCTCGGTGGAGAATAAAGGAGGGTGTCGGTTCTTCGGGAGTTTGTTCTTTCAGAAGGGCTTAGACTGCTCGTACTTCTAGAGAAAGAACCCACTCGTCGTAAGCATTTGAAATACAAGACCTATGATGGTGACATCAGATTTATTGTTTCAACTGCTTTCACGCGAAGTATGAGCTGGACAAATACTTATTTTTTTCATCTTTATAAGTGTTCAATACTCAGTTGTCAGCACCAGCTCAATGAAGACAAATTAATAATGTTCGTCTTAAAGATGGAAGGCAGCGTGTTACTATCACGCTGCCGGTCACATTATGCCCCAGGTTGATTTACACCGTGGTTGTAATCCCCGAGTGTAGCTTCCATAAAGGCGGTCCACACAAGCGCCCCTCTGCGTGAGAGAAGCGCAAAGAGGCGAAAGCTACAGGAAGTCTTGTGCTTCCAGTCGCATGAAGAGCATCCTGTACGCTTGAAATATCGAAACTTGGGTGTGTTCCCACAGAGGTATCGTACTTCTCGGTGAGCCCCGCTGCGTCGTTAACTGCGAAATGGTGACGGCCACGGCGGCAGTTTATTAGCGTCACACGCATCGTGTACTTTCGTGGGTCACTTGACTGTGCAGTATGCACGAGCTGATCGAAGGAAGCGTGGCAGTGTCTTGGTAGAGACCTCGCCACAGGTTTCAGCGAAGCGCCAACAGTGGGCAAGCGAGATCAAGACGAAACTACAATTCATAGCATACCTTACCTAGCAGTTTGCGATTATATACTCATTTTGTTTTTTAGCTAAGCGCCGGAATCCTCGCCATATAAACGGTGGTCTGCTCTTAGCAACCTTTTGAGCGCGGAGATGCAATCGTGGTGCTCAGTGATTCAGCACTAAGAGATCATGAATTTAAATACTCGCAGCGCGTTTTGTGTCATGACAGAACCCCGGGTAGAATTTAAACAGATGCCACTTTAACAACAACGAGGTTTTGAAAATTTCTTGGCGAGTTACCACCACACCTCCTTCAAAAAAACTAAAAAAAAACTAGATTTATGTTTAGTACTGTTGTGTGGTAAACGGGAAGCCTTGGTCCGAACACAGATCGACAAACAGGTTGTACTTTGGTTATATGTAGGCACGACAGAAAGAGGGTTGGGATAACAAAATATGAAAGAAACGATCAGGCAAAAAAAAGCATAAAATTGAGAACAAACAACGCCAGATGATAGCAAGCAGAAAAGTCGATGCGAAGCGTAGAGGGAACACCTTCCGAGAGAACAGGAAGACGTTGATACGAAAAGGACTCTGAGCTGCGGGGCTTGCAAACCTTGTGCATTGGTGTCCACCTCATTTGCGTCGGATTACGCCTGAAGGCGAAGTAAATCCGGAATGAAGAAATCCGATCGGTAGAGTGCACGGGGTCTTTAGCTGCACTCGCAGTGACTCGCTCCAAAGACTCCGCTCAAGCAATAACTTCCTCGACGGCCCCTATAACTAAGCCCCCTACGCTCTCTGTGTCTTTTTCTCATCTTTGGCATTTTGTACTTTCTTTTGCCATTTATAGTGAGCTCGTACCAAGGGTCATTTCTGAATATGTTGCCCGTTTTTCTTGTTATAGTTTTGCACCACGTACCCTGTTCGCAATCTCTTTCGGTCCTTGAATCGATAAAGGCCTCTTTGTATCGTGAGCAGATGTGACCTTGGATATGTAGACGGCTGATCTTTTGTTTAGCTTAAGGAATCGGTGCGACATGTTTTTTTTTTAACATTTTAGGCCACTGAAGCGAGAAAGCACGTCACTCAAGGAGCACTACAAATCCGCTCCCTGGTTTAAAAGGCAATATTTTCCGGAAGGCACGCTTTGCCGCACTTCGAGTCCACACGAACAATCCAAACGTCCACAATCTCTGTTCTGTTTTATTAAAATTAAACTTTTACTGGGGAGAAATCGTCGCCATTTGTTGGCGACACCTACCTTGTCCCGCCTAATGATTAGGATTGAAAATTGTACGCAGGATCGCATAGAATTATTGTGCCACATGCCCATTCGTGACCATAATGGTTCATGGTCATCTCGATTTTTGAGAGATTATGAGCCGCGAAAACGCTAACGTCGGATAGCTTTTGCTTTAAATGGGAGAGGACGGACGTGGCTCGATGTTTGTTAATACTTCTGAAGGAGAGATGAGTTCAACCGGGACGATTGCATTTTTTTGCTCCTCCCGTGCGTTGCTTTTTGGTGCCCGCTACGCGCCCTCTAGCGCACTGCCACTCGAAGGGCTAACCCAGGCATGGGCTAACCTGTACTTCTTTACCGGGCTCAGGCCAACAAAAAAAGAACTGAATACTGACTTCCACCCGAAGCAGCAGAAACTGCCGGATGCGTCAGTGACACCAACGTCCACGACAGGCGGCCATGGCCCTCGGCCACAAATGCGCAAAGCTTGCCTTCGGGTGCACGCGAGGAAGAGCATTTCGACAAGGACGCGCCAACTCGGGCGGAAGCCTCAGAGACAGAAGAATGGGAACACCGAACACTATCGTCGTCCCCACACAACCTGGATACGACAGGGGAGGGAACTGGCATCTGCCAGCTTCTGTTTCAACACCTCCCCTCGCCACCCAGCACAACCGGACGCCGACCCACAATCGGAGCCCATGTCACAAACCCCGCACCTTCTACAGCAGTGGTAAAGTGCGGTGGCAGTATCTTGTATCGACCAGAAGGCCAACTATTTCGCTACAACCCACGAAGCCATCGGGGCCTTCCTGTTCCGCTTACCGGCCAATTAGCGCGTCCACGTCAACTTTCGACGTTACGTGGTTCTAGTGGACGTCCACCCCCTCGCGGATCCTGCACCTCTCCTCCAGGTCAGCCGGCTATGCGAGATCCGCGTCAGGGGGAAACTCCTCGTGAACAACAGCTGCGTGGGCACCGTCTACGGCCTCGACGCAACCCTCGACTCGGACGATATCGCAGCCAACCTCGCTTCTGCCGTCCCTGTCGTTTCCTGTGTCCGACGAGGCAGGAGCCTCATGATCACATTACAGGGTACCACGGTACCGCCATGGGTGCCCCTGTTGGAACTCCAGAGGCCGGCCCACCCTCGACAGCCACGACCTGATCAATGCGACCGCTGCGGTCGCTTCGGCCATGGCATGGTGACCTGCTCGTGGGACGTACGCTGCTTCCGTTGAATTGGCAGGCACGCCAAGGAAGCGTACCTCACTATATCCCCGTGCCGTCTCAATAGCAGTGGAAACCATTCGGCAAACGAGCCGCACTGCCTCTTCTGGCAGCTCCAGCGCAAAGCCACAGTCATCCTTGCCGCAGTCAGACGGCCCCGTGACTCGCCGCCAAGCGCTGGAGCGCGCCCGCACCGCTGTCAACAACAACGGCAAGCGGGGAGGTGCATGACGATAGTTATAGCGCGAGAACAAAATGACGACACAGAGACAAGAAGGACACGAAAGACACGAGTGCTAATAAAAAAATAATTTTGGCAGCTTGGGCTAGTTGGTAGGGCATGACAATAGTTATAGCACGAGAACAAAACGACGACACAGAGACAACAAGGATACGAAAGACACGAGCGCTAAGGGGAGGTGCAGCCGTTGTCAAGGGACTCTCCGCGCCGAACCACTTTGGAGACCACCCCGCACAATTCCACGAGTGCGCCTGCTGCCTCTTCAAGCCTCAGCATGATTTCAACCCCTCCTTCTACCTCACCAGCTTCGTCTGTCGACCCGAAGGATGCGGTGATGGCAGCCCTAGCCGCTTCCGTTCGCGCTGTGCTTGTGATGTTGCCGGCTGACTCACCAGTGCGTAGACTTGTATAGTGCCGCAGCCCTTGCCGAATACGATACCATCGTGCCGAGCATTTAGCCGTCGGAATAGTGACCACACCGAGGCCATCAGGACTCTCAACCGTGAGCTCAACAGAACTCTCATTTTTTTCTGTGCCGGGGCTACGCACCCAAGCGAGTGTTTCGTGCACTCTTGGCTGATAATGCACCTCTTTTGCTTAGTGACGTCATCACGTAGGTGGCGACACAGTATCCTCGAGGCCAATATTACCCCGTAGGGACCGTATACAGTTACTCTAGCTAAGACGACACAGTGGTGGCACCTGCCTGTCGCTTTGCGTTCTACACCTTATCGCCTGTTAAGCGCGCACGCCTCCCTTCGTTTTCGAACATAACTGCCAGATATCGTTTGTGTCTAACGTGCCTCGATGAGCTCCTTCGCCTTCGCTTCACGGATCAAAACTCTCTAATGCAGCACCTTCAGAATACAAATCACCAGTTTTCTCGAACAGAACATGAAATAAACTCTTTGTTCACTCTCTCCAGACGCAAGACTGTCGTCTTTCGACGACATTTGCATTGAAACATGCAGGTACGGTGTCATTTTTCTAATCCCCCAGCCTTCTCGGCAGCCTTTCCGGACGGTTGCGGTTCTCGCGGTGGTTAGGGCGCGTGCTGTGTGTGGTGGAGCGAATGTGTCGTACTTTTTATTTCTCCTTCTCTACAGTTTTCATAACCTATTCCTTTCATTCCCAATACCACATTCATGTGCCGACCTTTTGAAGTGTCATCGGGAAAGCAGACAGTTACGGGCGGCACTTTTCTCTTCTTCTTCATACCATGTAGAGTTAATAATTCTAAAAGAGATAGAAAATGCTATCTTCCACGCGAATTATACGCAAGTTCCTTGGTGAGGAGTGCTATCCGAAGCACCCTCGCACACGTATCACCTCTTGTTGATGCTGATTATGCATGAGTCACGAAACCTGAAAACCGGCGTTTGGTCCGTCTCTGCGCTGCCTTGCGGTTTCTCATTTCCTTGAACATGTACTGACCGCCCCAGGTATTTCCTGCTTATTATCATATCATGATGCTGAACTGGAGTTTGAATCCTTATCATTGCTATATTATAATAATAATAATAATAATAATAATAATAATAATAATAATAATAATAATAATAATAATAATAATAATAATAATAATAATAATAATAATAATAATAATAATAATAATAATAATAATAATAATAATAATAATAATAATAATAATAATAATAATAATAATAATAATAATAATATTATTATTATTATTATTATTATTATTATTATTATTATTATTATTATTATCACTACTTAGTAAGCCTGAGATGTCCCATCATGCGCGAAAAGTGATCAATGAGATCAACACGAGAGGTACAGAAATCAACCCGTAATGACGTCTCCATACGGTCACATCATTGCACCCCAGGTGCGTCACCACTACGTCACTATCACACCGCATGACGGATGGGTTGGATAGATGGATGGATACAACCTTAATTCTCAAACGTCTGACAAATGGTTACGCGACTCGGGCTTAGGTCTTCCGTGGCAGTACGTCAAACCTTTTCTCAACGCCAGCTCAAGGGCCTGCTGAACTGCCTACACGACGACTTTATTCGTTAACATCATAGCTTGTTCAAAGGAAGGTGGAACCCAGAGGCACTGGAGACAACGTCAAGTGCGCAACGCTTCCATTGCCTTCGATGACGGAGGTGCCTTTAAACTAGGCCAGCTGAAGAAAGCGTTCATAGAGTGGGGGCATTATTATATACAATTTACCGAGAAGAAAATTAAAATGAATTTTGCCTTGGAGTCATCTTCAGCGAGTGCCGAAAGAACAGCATGGATTTTTTCTGTTCTGTATACAAAGAAATAACGTTGGCTGAAATGAAGCAGGATGGAACGCGTGCTTTGATCTTCAAGTAAGCGTTGTTGAATCGTAGTTCTTCCGTCATTTGAGCAGGAATTCTAGTTAAAAGCTCTGCAGCGAGGCAGGATTACTTCTGTTCTCCCACTTATCTTATCGTTACGTCTAAGCGACATCAACACAATGGATGATGTCACGGTTGCCGGAGCTTGTTTTAACACGAAGAAGTTTCACGGACACGAGTAAGTTACTTCGGCCACGGACGACCCTTTAACCGAGGACGATGGTGCAAAACAATTCCAGGCGACCCAGCAAGCCCTTGTTCTTTCATTATGACAATAAAAGGACGAGAGATCTTCAGGCAACCAAGCTATCTTTTTCAGAGTGCAAGACGCTGAAAAGCAGTTCGGCAGTGGTTAAGCCTTCATTAATAAGGGCAGCCTTTGTTCTTCTGGGGCTTTTTACGACACGCCCTGAAGCGTTATTCTCCGTCATAATCGGGTTTCAGAGCACCGAGTCGCCACTGTGTTCATTTGCCTTCCCCCTCCATCACTACCGAAACAACAAACACGTGTCATTTGCAGAAGGGGCATGGTATCACCAGCTGAGAGGTCGGTCTCTTTTGTTTTTCTCTGTTGCTTATGCTTTTCATGTGGGTTACTTGAGTGTTTAACGACTGGCCTTCGTAACACTCTTTTTCAATTCGGCGTAGAAGTGAGGCACAGCTGCTCAGGCACAGAACGGGCGTGGGGGAGGCAGAAACAAAGAGAGAGAGAAAGTTTCTTTCGGAACTACTCTTAGTCGGAGTCGTGGCTGTCAGGCCGGGTCACTTGTGTTAATGAGTTCGTTTGTCCGGGTCCCCTAAAGGGAAGGAGAAGCAAGACGAGAAAGGCAGTACTTGTTGAGACTTAAGTGATGTTTTCACCATGCTTTTATGCCATGCGTGGTTATTCGTCTTAGTGCATTTTCCTTTGCATCTCAAGCCCTACTAAATCTGCGAGTTTGGACGTGTACATGGGAACTTATTTCGCCGACCTGGACTTCTGCTTGACTACCTGTGACTCATTTGCGGTGCTGCATTTTTGCATAATGTGTCTTACTGTATGACACTTCGTGTCCTGTTCTTATTTTTATTGCGTATTTTGTCTTGTAAGTTAGCTCGAGTAGCCGGTACCACCATAAGGGCACCAATATTTTCTTATTCATACTATTTAAAAAAAGTAAAACAAAAAATGGAAAGAGATTAACCAGAAAAGCTTCTGGTTGACTATTAATTAATCGAGATACTGGAAAGGGGCGCAAAAAGATGAGATAGAATGAGGGGGGGCGAAAAAAATCATGACTATTCCCTGGAATCGGCATAACACGAAAGTGAAACGTGGCTTCATACAGGTAGTTAGACGCTTATTGTGCATTGTTTAGCAACACCATCGAATGAATGAATGCTATAGCAATAAATTGTAGTGTCATGCGAGGAACGACAAGTCACTCGAAAATAGCAGCACGTTCCTCAAACTGAAAGGACGCACAAAACGAACACACAGAGGGCGAGTGCGAACTAACAACTGTCACAGCTCGACACCCAAAGCACTCTAACAAAATACAAAGAAGAACGCGTGGAACGAACATGCAAGTATAAACAGTGAGCATTGTTACTTGTGTGTGAGCAGCGCGATTCTATCGCAAAGGAGGCCGGTGCAACGAGCGAACTGCCCTTCGATCTATCTATAAAACTTCAGCGCTGAATAAGAATGTTCCCACACAGTTTCCTCCGAAAAAGTTCAGTTGTGTGCAAAATTGCAGCAAGACCAGAAAGAAATGGTTTTGGGCTAGTTGGTGCTTACTTGGTGCATATGACTGATGTGCAAAAAACATTTCATGAAACGAAGATAGCAAAAGAGAAGAAGGAACAGCACTGTGTTTTCTTTTCTTCTGCTCTCCACGTTTCACGGAATGTTTTTTGCGCCTCAGCCATCTGCACCATAGAAGCAAGACGTTTACTTTAGTGAGGTGGCTAAAGTTTATTTTTCTTGACAAGGAATGCAACTAAGCGAAGGATGAACAAAGAAGTACAGAGGACGTGCGCTGAACCCGCAGTGAAGTTTAGTAGTTGAAAAAGAAACAACAGAATATATATACATGAACGTGGTAGGTGTAGCAGAATGCGATAGCACTTAGTTTCCCCAACTACATCATAAGTTCATGCATTTATGTTGTAGTGCTTTCTTTCTAAAGTAAATTTTAGTTGCAACCTTAAGGCATGTACCGTGTACTCTTTTCTTCGTCTTTCCTTTATTTGTACTCTGTTTCATCAAAAATGAACTTCAGCTGACTCGATCAATTAAACGTCTTGCTGCAATTTTGCAGCAGCTGAACTGATTCGGAGGAACCTGTGTGAGGACATTCTTGCCGTTTTATTATTTTGTAGCACTGGCTCGCAGAGATTCTGCAAAAATAAAAACGCAATGATATATGGGTAATAAAAGTGGCAACAATAGTAGGACCATCAATGAAGAAAATGCCCTTGGCACGCCATTTTAGCCTCATGACGATGCGCGCAGCTGGTTGCCTAGCCGGTGCCGAGAATATCGAGTTACTTCCACTCGACGTCTCCACCGAGGTGGCGACAAGAATCGACTAATTGCTCGGCCACACAACGAGCCAGCATGCAGCGTCGCCGCCTAGCGTGTGTGGTTCGCGGTAAATGCATATACCACCACAGGTGACTTCATCATTTTTAGCTGCTGCCATGCTCGTAGAACTACGCAGTGCTGTGAAGGTTGGACCCAGGGCCGGCTAGGCCGATACTGATTTCTATTTTCGCTGATGGAATTAGCTATTGTGCCACTTCCGTACAAGGTATTTGAATAATAGAAGTGTCCCATGAAATCGAGAGAAAAAAAAACATTAAAATAGGTGCTTATAAAATGGAACGGAAACTTATAAATATTAAAAACGCTGGCATCGGAGATTCAGGGCGGCATAACCGTTCAGCACGGAATCCACCAAGCGAGTCCTTAAGAAGTGACACAAGTGTTGCATCAGTGACACGTGTTCTCCACTTTCCCAAAATGAGATGCAGCTCTTTGATATGCGAGCATGACCACTGTTTGGCGATATTGATGCACGCGTGCGCCGTTATATTTGTCATGTGGTGGCTTGTTCTTTCAAATGAACCTTTCTGCTCCCTCCTACTTTTTTCAGATAATTCTATAAACTATACAGATAATTCTTAGACAGCTGCTTCGAATGAACGCCATGCATGTTGCTCACGCTATCGTCTTCTTCTCGTTGACATGCGCACGCTTGTGTGCTTATATGTACTTCTAATATGAGGATAAACCCGTTGTTATGGAGCGCTCGTGCTGTGTGCCTCCTCTTTGCTTTGTGTGCGTGTCCCTCTCGCGCTCCCTGTTTGCTGAACAATACGGACAAATGTCAACAATCGACCGTAGCGAGTTGCAACAAATGAAGGATCTGAATATTGAATTTGATTATTGTTTTATTTTATAGCATGAAATTTGCGCACACTACCGACAGAATGTTTAACATTTCCACCACCGATGCGCGAATCCTCACCAGGGTGCGAAATTCTGTACCAACCACTGCAGACGCACTTTATCTTCCCCTTACCTCCTGCACCGTATTCATCTATCCTGTTGCCATTTCACCTCTTGTGAATTCTGAGCCTCTTCTACAGCGGACGCAAACCAACCCATGTGGCGCTCGCCTACTCACTCTTTTTATTGACTTGTTACACAACTCTCGTCCTCACGCTTAGAGGGCGAATGGAAACAGCTGATATGGATACCCGGCCACTGCGGAATCAGAGGCAATGAGCTCGCCCATGCCTCGGCCCGAGAATTACTCTTCCGGACCTCCGACCCCGGCATATCGCACCCACACTCAGCTATGCGTATGGACCCGTTCCTAACATACACAGGTATTTTAGAACATCAAAAACTCGAAAGACGGAAACTTCCGCCCCTGCAGCCGAAGCTCAGTAAAGAATCTCAGGTAGCGTGGCGTCGCCTGCAGACCTTGTCTTACCCCAATCCATACATACTGTCCAAGATAGATCCCGACACATACGTACCACAGTGCAGGTTCTGCGTCACTAAAACAGCTACCCTGTACAACATGGTATAAGAATGCCAACACAATCCACCTCTACAACTCAGAGCACAGCACAACACTGGAGGTAGCTCTGTCTAGCTCGGATCCGAAGACCCAAGAGGCCCTCGTGGGATGAGCGAGGACAGCGGCCCGTGCCAATGGGATCCCGGACCAAGGAGCCCACTCACCGACACTCTTTCCTCGGTCGCAAATAAATGTTTTATTCTCTCTCTCTCCCTCTTTCCTGAAGCGCCTCAGTGGGAGGCTGACTTGCACCGCTCGAGGTCCGACATTTAGGAGGCTAACTTTGAGGCGGCTGAGAGGGCAGAGGAGGCCTAGTTCAAATACTTCTTTTCCTCTACCGCCTACTCTCCTCTATCTAATTACCTCTTTTATTTGAGCAGGGATAAATAATGTTGTTAATTTATATTCACCCTGAATTGTGTTTAGAATAAATTGGGAACGCTTTAGAGCACTGTACGCACTCTTCTATGGGACAGCCGTGAGCTTTCCTGTTCAGGACCAGGTAGACAACGGCGAGGGTCGACAGGGCCTTACATCCTGAATTCATACAATTAGACATTCTGCATCTAAGGCAATCAATGGTAATTAAGTTCATATTTCATATTTCGATTGTCTGTAACGCGTTGCATAATTTTATGTTTTGCAGGATGTTTTTTTTTTACGTAGCCTTGCAGCCTTCTTTCGACTGCATGATTCAGTTAGGTCCTTCATGCGTAAAACCAGCGACTAGGCAACACACCCCGTAGGTTAAACCTTTGCGCTATAGCAAGAACTAAGTTTTGCTTCGCTCACTAAATAGCGTGGTGCTTAATTCTAAATAATAGTATATTTTCCGCCGGTTTTTGAGGATTTACGGAATAACTCTTCTCCTCAGAAATTAACCTATCTTATTAAGTAACCTTGCAAATATGGGAAAGATTAAAAGAAAACCAGTCTTATTAAGGTCCGCAAAAAGTTAGCCTCCACACAGTACCACAAGTCATTATGGAGGAAAAAAATGAGTATAAAGAGCCTAATTAATTGTACTACGTTAAAATTGTATGCAGCGCAGTGCTCTAGCTACCCTTTTAGTAGGCAAATCAATTTTTCCAGAAAACAAATAATGAAAAAAAAATGTTAGAACTCGAATACGTGGCGTAAGCACCTTAAGATAGCGGATTAAAGTTTGCCTATGCTAATGGATTTTGAAGGACGGACTTTTGTGCGAGTGGGTGTTTTTTTTTTTTCATTGTAGCAACTTTATGCGTTGAGTTGGCTGAGTGTTAGCCAAAAGTACGCGTTTTACCTTTTTCCTTTATGCTTCGGAGCCCTAGACTCTCTACTTGATTATCTGTATAGTTCTATATAGTTCTATATGGTTTGTGCTTAGAGGAACCGAAGCCTGCACACATGAACACGTGCGAAAGGCAGACGTTCATTATGCTTTAGCATAAGACAACTCGGAAGCGAAAGCCACATCCTCCGCCTATGTATTGATCATCCCCACCCTCCGAAAGCTTTCTCATCTGGACGTCGTCCTGATTTGCCTCCATGTTTTTAGGTATTCCAAGTTTCCTTCACCAACCATGCAGTTTTCGCAGACGTCCTATATAGTTGACGTCAGGCGAATGAATCTGGGCTGACCATGTCTTGTGTAAAACAGTCAATCGGCAGAGAGTAAAAGAAACAGAATGTCTGCCAAAGGATGGAAAACGCAGTCGGCGAGGGCGGAGAGTTGGATGCAGTTAGGAAATTAAGAAGTTCACTAGGGATAAAATGGGATCAGCTCACGAAGAATCGAATAAACTGAAGATCATTGGGAGAGGCCTCTGTCTTTAGGTGCACTTAAAGAGGCTGAGAAGTATTATGATTATTGTGATGACTTTATGTGACAGGTTGAATGTCCTGCTTCACATCATATATGTCTTCATTTAGCTTCATTGCATGTAATACCTTTTAAAGTGCTTACCCGAACAACCACAAATTTCTTTTCATAGAACTCTTCTCGTTAATAAGAACCAGTGAAGCTTCGCGAGAATGGCGGCAAGTGTTGTCATTATACCTAACATCTTCACTGCGGGTATCTTGCACTGCAGCATTGATTGATTGATATGTGGAGTTTAACGTCCCAAAACCACTATATGATTATGAGAGACGCCGTAGCGGAGGACTCCGGAAGTTTAGACCACCTGGGGTTCTTTAACGTGCACCCAAATCTGAGTACACGGGCCTACAACATTTCCGCCTCTATCGAAAATGCAGCCGCCGCAGCCGGGATTCGAACCCGCGCCCTGCGGGTCAGCAGCCGAGTACCTTAGCCACTAGACCACCGCGGCGGGGCTCTTGCACTGCAGCAGGAAAATCGTTATATGCATAACTATACTTTAATGTGAATCGGTATATTCAAGGACGTCGTTTTCCAGTGACGTAGCACCGCCTTCACGAGAAGCTCGCTTTCCTCTTCACTCGTGGGCAAACATTGCTTTTTTAATGACGCTCGGTAAACACGAGATGCGAACGAGCTGCGAAAACGAGCTTTCGTGTTTGTCGAAGAGGCTTCTTTGAAACAAGCGAGTGAAACCAACCTTACGTTGCTGTTCTTTGTGCAGGCGCGTTAGTTTCGTGTCATTGATATTTTTGTGCTTAAATTTGAAAGTGCTTCGGAACACTCGACGTTGTCGGTGCATTGAAGATGAGGAGTCGCTTAGCAAACGTTGCGTCTGCCTCGGGTTTCATGAAAAGACACTTCATGGTAGCTGACCTCGGTATAATTGAAAATTCACACGAATAGAAGAGCGGGGGAATGAAGAAAAGGATGTAAGTGTGTGTGTTTTCAAGCGGAGTCATTGAAAGTGACGATGTTTTCTCGGTGTTATTTTTTCCCTGTATCTTGCATTTCTGGACTCAGCGGTGGCCTGAAAACGAAGCTATTTGTGGTGGCCTTGCAACGCGGAAGTGATGTCGTCTTCTTTTTCACATACATTTAGAGGTCACCTTGGTGGTTGTTAAGTCGTTCTCACGGCTTTTAGCGCTTAATATTTTGTAGTCTTTAGCTTTGATAATATTTTTTGTTATAAAACAAAAAGTCCTGACTATTCTAACTATAGTGAGTCAACAACAGATGTAAAAAAAGAATAGCGTACTTTTTTATTTCCAACACCCTTTTAAATGTCTTAGAACAAAGAACTCCTGCATCGCACCACATTGCAGCGAATGACGCTGGCTTACGTTCACTTTGTGGACAAACATGGTAACACTAAAATGACGAGGATCTGTGAGCCACCCCGTGTCTTAGCAACACGGAAGCGAGATTCAAGCTGTCTGCACAAGTCAGCTATTCGACAACCATCACCACTCTATGACGCGACGTCAGACGTCCGCGAGAAACAGTGCTGCGATTTTGTGATCCATTGTACGAAGATTTCAAGCGGTCTCTAATTCATTGCTGCCCTTCTTGAAAATCTCCCTCTGATTGGGCCCAACATTTCCAAATAGTCTGCCAATGGCTTCGTTCGAAAGGATTGCCACCCGCAACAGTTTTGAGAACCCGTCAAGCGTGAGCAGAGTGGCAAACATTCCATGGAGCGTTGGCTACGCAAATCATCCACACACTCCCTAGTCGTCTTACGGCCTCACTTCACAGCCTCGCAGCGTATCCTTCTACTTCAAAAACGATGTGCCGGTTTGGCCACCGCTTGTAAAAATCATAAGAGGCTGTGATATGCAAGCGGTGTCTATAAGGCTCCCAGCTGTGTATGTTGCATAAGCAGTACGTTGGTCAAGTTTAGAGTTATGGTTTATAAACATGCGGTGTGTTCACTAAGTCATGGTCAAAGGCGTGAGCATAAAGGAGGAGGATTGTTGCACACCCTGTATAAATAATTATTTCGAGGCCACCAATTCTGCCTTTTACATTTAACACGTTGAACCTTTCACGTCATATTTAATGTGCAGGTTTACCGACGCATTAAATATGATGGTAATAGAAACCCAAAACTTCCAATGTCACATTCTAACTCCTATTTACATCACACTTCTTTATCTAAAGCTCGGGCCCCAATGCCAGGCATTTGCGAGAAGCCCGTCATCGCCTCATTTTCATTGACTCGCTCGCTGGATTCCGTGCCGACTGGTTGTGCCTTCGCGATATCCGACGACATTGCAGCTCTGGCCGACTGGGTTGGTCCTAAGCCACCCCGTGACGCCGGTCCCCGACGACGACGACAGCGTAGCTCTGGCCGACTGGATTAGCCCTACACTATTTCCTGCCGCCAACAAGAGCTCTCGCCAGTGGTGGCCCGTCCTCTGACTCCTGCAACCGTGTCCATCTTTCCTGTCTTCTCCTTACTTCCGTCGCTCGCTGTCCCTGCGCCTCGCTCTCTCCTTCCTCTCTCTCTATCTCTTTACCTTTTAATCCTATCCTTTTAATCCCTTCTCCACCCCCGTCCCTCGTTAGCTATATACTGTTGTGGTGTCCTCCCCCTGAGAGACAGTTACGGGGCTTACTTTTCTCTTCTTTTCATCTAAAATCACACCCCCTTCATTTTCATTTTTGAATGCATTGTGTAGTTCGTTTCCTTTTACACCGGTAGGGGGGCGGGGGGGCACTGCTACAAAGCTTGCACCCCCCGCCTGATGGAGAACCCTGCACAAGCATGGCCACGGTGCACTTTATTGCGGTCACACGAAATCAACGAAACAGCAGCACAATGTGAAATCTCCACCAAATAAAAGAACTTTCCGCAAGTATTATTACACAAAAACACAGAAGACAGTTACAGCACGAAAGACAATTTTTCCCCTCCGAATCAATTGAATCGATTCCTCACAACCACGCACGAAGGCTTTTTGCTGCTAATGTAGTTTCACACTATACCTTCGAGATCAGAGGCGATGCGAGTTTTCTGCCTCTGAGGTTGTTTTGCAATATATCCGGAATCGACCCACTTAAGACTAGCATCATGGCGAAATTCCAAGTTTAATGAAGCCGTAACATGAGGACGTCATCGCATGATGATATGTTTGCATTGCTTGGTGTGAACGACGGCACCACCGACTGTCACTTTGCGTGTTTGACGAGGCTTTTCCCTTACTTATTTCCTGTCCTTTCCTAGTTACAATGTGTATGGCCTCTGCAATGTTGAACGATAATTATAGATGCCTCCTAGCTGATTAAAGAGTGCAGAGGTGGCGCTTTGTTTACACGATCGTTCAGACAGCATAAAAAAAAAACATCGCTTCCAGCATTTTCCCGCTCGATCATTGCCATCTGCTTGGATTAGCAGACAACGCTTTTCCTCCGCTTATGAGTTCGCTCTAGCGTGCTAGCGTGTTGCACAGAGACTAGCTTGTACTACGCAAATATAGCCCTCGATGATGGAGTTTTGCACAAAGTGAAAAAACGAAATAGAATAAGGGCCCGCTATAAACTGGACGGCGTGGAGCAGGGATGCGGAATAAAACGGTTCTTCTCCAGGAACGCGTCGGGAGTGTGTAGTTTCTGCTCCAAATGTTGTTCGTACCGAAATAATGCGACAACATTTCCCAGCTACGACATATAAGGACGACATCCAAGCGGTAAATCGGTGATCGAAACGATGAGACGCCGGATGCAAATTTGACAAGAGACAACATTCCCAGCTTACGACACCCCACTCTGCTTCCTTGTGTATTGTTGTTTCAACGGCGTTTTGATAACCGGCTTCGGCTCATCGGCTTTAGAGAACAGGTGAGCTTGACGCGAACGAGCACACCATGACCTTACAAACAATACGGCACTTGTAACGTTGTGCTGCGCATACACGGACAACCTCACACATGTACGCCCGCTTGTATACACTAGCTAGCTCAGCCACACGGACCAAAAGACACACGGGCACACACTTAGAGATAGCGAGGAACGAGAAGGTATAACTGTAAATGAGGAAACATTTTGTGTGTGATCCCACGTTAGAGAGAGGAGAAAACAACTTTATTTCAGGACATGCGTAACGAGGAACTTAGCAGCTAACTAGATGGTGCCTTAGGTGCAGGGCTTCACTGGCTTTCTTCGATCGGAGAACCCGATTTAGTATAAATCGCGTTTCCCGGTTTGAGCTAGCGAGATGAGCCTCCCACTGGTCTTTTTTGAAGTCTACTCTACTGTTCAGAAATCTACCTAACCTGATAGTTTGCGTTCACCCCCTCATGAGATTTAGAACAGCGTTGTCCTGCATCAGAATGGAACAGTACGCTATTTGAACGAAACGAAATTCTGAAAGTACAAATTATCATTCAGAAGTCATTTGAGTTTAGACTTATAACTTTCCAAGACAGACACCGGAAAGTTATCATACTTTTTAATTACCCATGTGAACGAGGAAAACAACTATAATGATCAGAAGGTTTACCAGACACCAGCGTGGTTGGCCCTATCCTACTCCTGTATAATGAGAAACGGGAGGGCATAGATGAAGGAGAGAGGAGAAAAGATAAGTAAAAAGAAGTGTGTTCTAAGGTATGAGCAAAAGTGTGTAAGCAGACCATTAGTATTCGCTCTTGAAACGGGTCCTATATTATATATGATATGCCTGTTTCTTCCTCCTCCTCCTTCTCTTTCGGATTATTGGGTGAATTGGTGTTCGGACGTATGGACCGTCGTGAGTAACGCGACCAGGCAGGGCACCAGTAAGGAACAGATGAGCACAGCTGTAGTGCACCTCCGGCACACTGCTCGATGCACTGCTCTTCGTAACATTTATTTGTTCTTCTCATAACCGGTAAAAATTCAGACGATTTTTTTCTCCAAGTGTATCTAGCGTGTCCTGCTTAGTGCAGTGGAGAATTTCTGGATCTAATTGAGTCCTATTATATTTAGATCATATAAAGCGCACTAAGTACCTCTGAATTATTTCCAGTTTTTTTTTTCTTTGAAGATAATTTTGACGAGGCCTTCACAGCGCTGACCCGTACTCGAGAAATGGCCTTACAAAAGATTTGTGAGCAGTAATTTATCTTCGCATATAGCTACCTCCATTATTTTTTCAGGCATGGTTACTAGTGGTCGTTATTATAGGCGAGGGCATCTGACAGCTTCGTTGTCGCACTCTGGCAAACGTTTTCTGTAACATTAACCATGGAGAACCTTCAAGTCTTGCTGGTGGCATAACGTACTCTCGAGGGCTCCACTTAATCAGCGTGCCGCATCAGGTAGACTGTTTATCGGGTGGCTGTCATGTAATCTGGTGTTTGAATTCGTTTAGGCGAGACAAGGGGCCTGTAATGTCAGGAATGCAGACGATGGGTCACACGCCGTTATTAAACATTGACGCTGCGCAAAGGAATTGTTTCATATTGATACACAACAGTCGCCACAGCCTTGCTGCATGAAATAGAAAGACGACGTCACTTGCTGGTTGTTTACGAACTGCCGCCATCTTGTTCTCCGAGCACGGTTCATCATATACAATTTAATAAGTTGGCTACTCGTAACAACATAAACTGCGTCCCGACTAAATATTTTGGAGATGGGGAAAAAAGGAGTACCACAAAGACGTCGACGTGGGAGGAGGTTGAAGGCGGGAAAGGAAGAAAAGAGGAGTGAAGGAAGAAGTAAGAAAAATGAAGACTAAAAAAGAACTCAGAGCACAGCAAGGCTTTGGCATACTTCTGCAGATATGCATGAAGTGGGTCTGTTCTGATCTCTAAAACGTACGTACATTAACAATTATTTATATAGTATGAGCAAGGTGAAGATGGCAGGATTCATAAAAACTTGGTATGCAAAAAAATATTCAACGCATATGATATGAAAACAAATATCCTAAAAGAAATCGCCTTAAAAAGAAAAAAAATTGTGCTGGTTGTTTTTGAACTTCGGGTTCCTTGTGTTTAAATCCCAAAGTACATAAACAAGCAAACAAACAAAAAAAAGCTCTGAGGGTTTCATACAATGAGCAGAAAAAACACCTGCTTGGTGAAAAAAAAGTCCGTTAGCATAGAAGAAGCGTGAGGGTGAAGCTACTCTTAATAAGGTAATTAGGCGGCGTGCTAAGACCGTGAATTTTCCGCATTGATTCGTGCGAAGCTGATGAAACGTGCTTTCTCTTGGCTATTGGCCATGAACTCCGGTGAAAGCGTCCAAGGCAGACTCAGCGTGATCATCTTGACGTTACCGTCATTGCGTCAGCGTGGACCTTAACGTGACTCCTATGGCAGTGTTCTAATTTCTCGCTTCATTCGTATAGCTTTAAACGTGTTTTGTGTTTGAGCTGCTCATTTTAATTCAGGAGCTTAAGGTAAGTTAAAATAAACTATAAATGAGTGCTCTGTGTGCGTTATGATAATTTATTCCCTTCGCTGTATACGCGCGAAGCCCGTCCAATAACTATGCGTTAATAATTTAAATTTGAACAAGGATTGCAACGGAATAGAACACTCGATAACGTCCTACACAAACTAAATACGCGTTTATTCATTCCTGTGTGTCACTGTAAACCATTATTATTACATTCAATTCAAAGCTAGCTCTGTGATCAAACCTAGCACTACTTGTAGGCACTGACGGAGCCTGATCATATACGGACTACATACTGACTTTGTTACAACCATCGCCTTTTGAAATGAAAGCTATTTCTGCTATCGCCTTAAGCGCCTCGGGGCAAAGACCACCACATGCATACGTTACAGCCGTCTCCTTAACATCTCAGACGTTCTCGAGGACGACTCGTGCACCTATACAGCGCACAAATGCGTACAGCTCTCGCACTCCTTCCCATCGCCATCCTCGCGTTGCCACACGCCGAGCGACTCCGAATGTTTTGTGCAAACACGGGAGGGTCGCCGGGCAGAAATGCACACACGGACGCTAACAAACACGCGATACCCCGACGATAATCGGGCGCCTAAGTAAACGGACGCATCACGTGTATTCACACGCAGTCTGCATTCCGGGACAGGCTGCGATCAGACACAGCGTTTGAACACCGAAAACATCGCCCGCCGAATGCAGCATCAGTGCGTGATATGACTCTCGGTACTAGTATGTTTGTGTAATGTACTTGATGTGTGAGCATATATGTATACTCTCCGGCAGATCTTGACATTCTTCTCTCTCATTTTTCTTCACTACGCCGCGCTGAAGTATAAGCCGTGCGACACTTTCCTGCATTGCGGCGTCGGCCTCACTGCACCACTCACGCGGAATTGCGACGGGCTGTGGCGTCGCGAGATCTACGCGACGCGCCGTTGAGAGGATTCCGTAAACGCCGAAGTGCACCGCCATCGCTAAAGCTTCTCTGCAAAGCTCGGTCGCGTTTTTTTTTTTTCCTACGTGTGCGACGAACGCTAAAAATGGGTAGGGTTCATCGCTTTTTCTGGCCAATTGTCACTTAGCAAAAAACTAAAAAAAGAAGTTATAAACGAACAAATGTACGCGAAAAGTGACACCAGGTTTCGGATGTAGTATGACACCAAATGAGTAAAATCACAGAAACTCTGAGCGTGTTTAATACGCAGTTTGGTACGTGCGATGTTTTATTCAATATATGTCCTCAAAAGCAAATGCGTTGAATTTCAGTTTCTGAGGTGAAATTTTTAGACGCCTCAATAATGGTCTAAATTAGATGCGGGTGACGCCGGGTCAACACAAGTGGTGCAGAAGACTATCACGTGATGACGCCACCAAATGACGTCACGCACGACCTAACAGATATCCGAAATTTGTGACGTGATCACATGGCATGATCGTTTGGCGTTACGTGGGCCGATCGCGAACCATGTGTAAAGAAAGAAGAAGAAAGGAACAAACGCAGAAAGCAAGCGTGAAGTGACGAGTGTAACTCGACCCGACAGAATATCGAAATGTCATGTCTGAACACTTTCATTAGTCAAACACTGAGCAGGGGATTGCAGAACGAAGAAACAGGGGAATTCTGTGGAAACAAGGAAAGGTTCCCCTGAATCTTGTCATCACTGGACGTCACAATGAAGTAATTTCCTGTTTCTTCATTCTCTTTTCTGCGCCACCCACTGCCTTTGTCACAATTGGAGGCAAAGCAATCTACGCCTGCAGCAATACAAACAAGAGTTCTGGTAGGTAACGACACTGCGGAAATACTGATGAGTTGATGTCTCGGTAAATCGAAAAAAAAAAAAGCTTCGTTGCTCCCGTAGGCAGTGCTTGTCGCGTATATTTAGACACCTCCAACACAACGAACGCTGCTCATTCAGTTCAGCTACGTAAATCAATTGTCTGGAACATTCATGGGCCCCGCCGCGGTGGTCTAGTGGCTAAGGTACTCGGCTGCTGACCCGCAGGGCGCGGGTTCGCATCCCGGCTGCGGCGGCTGCATTTCCGATAGAGGCGGAAATGTTGTAGGCCCGTGTGCTCAGATTTGGGTGCACGTTAAAGAACCCCAGGTGGTCTAAATTTCCGGAGCCCTCCACTACGGCGTCTCTCATAATCATATAGTGGTTTTGGGACGTTAAACCCCAAATATCAATCAACATTCATGGACTGCTATAGCTACGAACTTTAGACGGCGGGTGTTTGACGCTAACGTATAGAATTGCTTTTTACGAGGTCTGCCTATGAAACACCCTTTTTGCGAAGTCTGCGTATCACAGTGTAGCATCCAAGCTTTTTTACTTACCGTATTTGTTAATAACAACATTTGATGCTAACAGCAATTTAGTCAGTGAAAGAACATTTGATTTCAAGAAGAGCATGGGCTTGTTGGTGTACGTAGTGTGAAAGACGCGTACACAAAGGGAGAAAATTTCTGGAACACACACGTTTAACTCCTGTATTGTAACACATAGAGTAATGTTTATCGTTTGACTGTGAGTCAAGTTCCTTGTAAAATGGCACTGTCCCCATAAAAAGGAATAACCTACAAGAAAATACCTACAACGCAAGTTTCGTGGACGGTTCCTTTGTCTCTTCTAGTTAAATGAGGTTCAGTGGATAGCACTTCACCACGATTGTCGTTACCCCGACGGGACGCCGCTATGATGGGAGTATGTATGTACTTTTTATACGATTGGATAGCCAGCACTGCAACTACAATTGACGTTTGACAAAGTATTACGGTCTACATAAAAAGCAGTGCCGAGAACAGGAGTGGCTATGGTAGAATACATGATTGCCGCGCAGAATGCTGGGTTTCAATTGCTGCTGAGACCATGATATTTATTTTAAGCGTTCGTGAGGTCATCGTCGTCAACGCCAGCTTTCACCAGTGAATTTTTTTATAGGGCCAACCTAGTTGGCGTCCATCACGGCCCACAAAACCGAAACCGAAACTGAACACCTGCACGATAAAAAGCGAAAACTTGTATAAACAACCAACTGTGCGTGTAATCAACTATACGAAAGCGAAATACATAATCACTCGCTCCATCCATCTATTCGCACGTCCATCCATCGTCCATCCGTACGCGCATCGTCTGTCCGCACGTCCAAGCAGCTTTCCTTCCTTCACACTAGTCAGTAACTTCAACGAAGACATTATGGAATTTAGGACTTATAGCTTCGTCCACTCGTCGTCTTTCCCTTCGTGTAGATGCACTGATTTTTCCTACGATCTCGAAATATTGAATTCACCAATGTCTGTTCACGCCTTTCTTTGGTTGGTATAAAATGTCAATCACGTTCAGTGTATTGCTGTTAACTACAGTTGATCTTAACCCGACGTGCGGCTATATCGTAGAAGTGCTGCAAAAGAGTGGCTACTTGGGCTGGTTGGTATTGCATTTTGAAAGAAATATATTTTCTTAGTGCTCAGGCAACGTAGGAGCACATATGTCATGTTTATAAAATTAGATAGCCATCACTTCATCCCCTATTGATGCTTCACGAGGAATACAGTCTATCTTAAAAAGCAGTTGCGAGACCAGGTGTGGCTCTCTGTTGAAATACGTGCTTGGTTGCCACCCATAATGCTGGCGTTTGATTCCTGCTGAAATACTGAGTTTGCAAAAGTGCTTGCTTTGCGCAAGAAAATGCTTCGAAGTTAATAAATAATTACAGCATCGCACTAATAGAGGTGCCCAGCCTGAATCAAGAGAGGAGCTGGGCGTCCTTCTTTATATCTGTTTGTATTTCCATTTCTCTCTTCTTCTCTTGCCTTCTGTATTCCGTATCTGTTTGTTTCTCTTTTTCTTCTTCTTTCTTCTTTTCTTGCTTTCTATCTCACTTTATTTATTTTTCTTTTCTTCTTTTTTTCCTCTCTTTTTTATTTCTTCCCCTTTTCTCTCTCGATATTTCTGTATTATACACTCCTTTTTCCTATTGCTTCCATTTTTTTCCATTTAGTTCTTTCTTTCTCTTTTTTCTCCCAATATCTGTTTATTACTCGCTCGCTTTTTCTATCACTTTCTCTTTTTTGTTCCTTCCTCTCTTTTCTTTCTCATCTCTCCTTTAGAGCGAAAGCTGTATGTAGGTAGAAGAAACGAAAAACCCCGTTCGGCATTGGTGTCACGAGCGGTCTCTATTGGCTGTGCTATCAGTTACGTCATTCGCACCGAGCGCGCACCGGTGAGAACGACGTGGCGCCGAGCACGCGCGCATCAGTTTCTACTAAGAGCTTCTTCATGGGTGAACCACGGACAACGAGATCACCGACAGTGGAAACGTGAGCGAGCTCGGATTCACCGGGCCGAGGCACAAAAACAGGCCCGGGAGGCCGAGTGCCGGCAGAAACTGCGTACCGATGATCCGGCAGCCTTCCAAGCAACGCTAAATCACGAGAGGGAACGCAAGCGCCGGTGACGGGCGGATCCTGCAAACCACGCCACCCAGTTAGCTAGCGATGTCAGACGCGTGCAACAACGCCGCGCCGAACAAGCGTCGTTTTGGGCACGACAGCGTCATCGTGATGATTGCGGAGTGCGTTCGCCAGGGCGAACGCCCATTTTTTGCGGAAGTTTCTCCAGATTTGCGTTCGCTTCGGCTGTGATGTCTATGAGCGCATGTTGTTCGAGAACAACCACTGTGATTAACGCATTGCGGAACGCATTTACGCTCCTTCATGACCGCGATCATGCGAAGCACAATGTGCGGCATGTGCAATAAACAGTGTGGTAAACTTAAGCCAAACGTGCATCTAGCCTAATCAACAAGCACGAACATGTATTGAACAATTGTGAAAGGCTTCAGCGCTGCGTCGGGTAGAACCTATTGCTAAGCACCGGGCCTAGTGATTGAGCTTTCGCTTGTTAACCGTTTTTACGGAGTGCCTGGGAGGTCATTCTTTATTTCCCTATTTTCTTTATTTCTCTGCACTTTTTCACGTTTTTTTTCTTTATTCGGCAATTTTCGCCTTTATTTTAAAATTTTCCGTCTCTTTTTTGTTTTCTTTTTTCCGTATTGGTTTACGTCTAACACTTCCACCAATCTACACTGTAGTACCCGTTTGAGGAGTCTAGAGAGCCGGAGCGCAAGTTACCGATAGCGTAAGCATCTTCGCTGTTGAGAATTAAAAACATGACTAAAAATGAATCCTATAAGGTTGTGTAGTTAAACCAAGATCCCAGATGTCGGTGGCCCCGCCACGGTGGTCTAGTGGCTAAGGTACTCGGCTGCTGACCCGCAGGTCGCGGGTTCGAATCCCGGCTGTGGCGGCTGCATTTCCGATGGAGGCGGAAATGTTGTAGGCCCGTGTACTCAGATTTGGGTGCACGTTAAAGAACCCCAGGTGGTCGAAATTTCCGGAGCCCTACACTACGGCGTCTCTCATAATCATATGGTGGTTTCGGGACGTTAAACCCCACAAATCAACCAGATGTCGGTGCACCATACGTGCTGCAAATCGAGCCTACACAAGTCAGTACATGAACAATGAATTGAATCGGGTTGGATAAACCTTCATTGGTTTCCCCATAACGCAGATCACTGCGTCGCGTGGGTCACTGCACAGTGGGACCGACAGTCCAAGACATTCAATCATTTTGCAGGCTTGGTAAACGGTTAGGTGGGTTAGGTCAGTTTGGCGAAATCTCAAAGAAATGTTATTATTGATAAGCAGCAGTAGCAATATAATATCACCTCGTGGCAACTGCATTCCTTAATGTAGTTTAATTACATTGTAAATATTCCGCAAAGTTAAATAATATTGTAGTCTAATAAAACACGGTATGTGGGTTTTGGGGAATAGGGATAGAGGCTACCGAGGGTGTGAGATGTAAACTTGCACAATGTTCGCGGCGTACATGGAGGACAAATATCTTTATCCTCGACGCACAGGCGTGCGCATTTGTCAAGCTTTATCTCACCGAAATCGCGGGTGAAGTGTTGAAAAAGTTGAAGCCCTCGTGGAGTGATAAATGCTCGCTGCCAGTTTGCAACGTAGAGTGCTGCATAGCAGGGCTCCCTGAAGCAAGGGCAAGATAGATAGACAGATATACTGGTTTGCGTAAACATCAATGCGTCACCTATGGTTGCGTAGAAGTTACGTGGTGATCTATGAAGTTTTAGTGGTAAAGTAACGCTTTCGTCGCGCAAAAAATAATAATAATAGATGAACAAGACAAAAATGTTGGCACATCCAGTGTACACACCTTTTTCGTTACGAATGAAGCCGTACAGCCGGAAACGTCAGGAGAAAAAAAAACGCGCTCATAGTTGTAAACATGATCCATGACTGCGCTAAAAAGACATGGACAACAGAAGGGGCGTACACACGATGGGTGCAAGCTACCAACTTTATTACTGAACGCCGAAGTGAACCTATAAATACACGAATATCAGTACGTGCCCCATAAGGCAGACTAGCGCCCCATAAGGCAGACTAGCGCCCCATAAGACTTACGCCCCATAAAGCAGACTAGCGGCAAGTCACAAGTTCGCACCAATTCGCTCAAATGGAAGCATTACTGCGTCATAGTTCGTATTTTTGGACATTTTGTTAGGGGCTCATTAAGAGCATTCAGCAATCTATCGTAGGTAGCTCTTCACTGCATCGTGCTTGCGAAACACAGCTTGGCGGGGCGAAAGCGAGACGCCCACTTCCGACGTCCCCGATCGAACGAAGAAAGTTAGGACAGAACTTCGATGTGTACCACTGGTGCAGGGCCTCTCACTCGTCGCTTCCTCATGTCGAGATGGCGCACGGTTGAGGAACGCCAGTTACGATCGTTTTAGCGGAGAGAGTTCTCGCTTCCCGGAACGGCGCAATCTCTTCGAACAGCGACGCATTAAATGTGAGCGATTAGCACTGCCGCGTCCTTTTTGCAAGAGATTAGTTTGGTCAGTAAAGTTAGTTTCGCCGGAGTAGAAGTGGGAGACAGAGGAACGACATACGGCCGTACAATGGGAAGGGCACAAAACGGCGTGGATTTGAAATAGTTGGTGCTGCTTGATCAACTATACTTCTTGCGCAAACTTCCTGGACAAAGGACCGCTTGCGCCTTGTTCGCGGTTCTTTCTGCATTCTACGTCGGCGCCAGCAGGTAAGATTACCCCACTTGCTGTTTTTTTCTTTTCTTTTTCTTTCTTGCCATCTTCCAATTGACCGCATATAGCACAAAAATTTAGTCGCGAAATGAATAAGCAGTGATTTGTCTTCCCGGCACTGAGTGTGTCGCCTGTTTTTTTTGAGCCGGGGGTCGTTTAAGCGACGAATACGTAACAATCCGTTCGTGCCTGTTTCGTCCTCCATCGAGGAAATTTGCGCAACAAGTACTTGATCGTAGTCGAAGCAGACGTGATTTACATAAATGTCACTTTTTTGCGGTATTGTGGCAAAAACGGCGCAGACAACGCGACGAAGAACATACAAAACTCGGCGCTGACGCTGTGTGCCCTGCAGTGTCTCGCACAAATGTTCATCTACTAACTAGCCGACGTCGGAAGCCTTGTGTCGCAGCTTCACGGATTTTCTGAATTTCCGGGGTGATGGATGTTTGCGCTTGAGGCTGTGTGCGTTGCAGCCATTTTCGTTTCAGGGAATGGGACACCATATCAATACGATAGCGTTAAATCCCGCTTTGCGGAAATTCCGGTGTTGCTGTGTAGGCGTCTTTGGTTATGAGCAAAAAATCGAAGCAGCTGCAACACAGAAGGAGCTTAATGTGAGCGAGTTGGTGTAGCATACTATAGAAGGTCAAACGTTGCGGAAAACAAAACACGAGCACAGGAAGAACAGACGAGCGCGGGAAACGAAACTAGAAAGGGGTGAAGCATTGGGGAAGGGCATTTCAACTCCATCAACCTAAAACCGGAGGAACGTGAGGAATGCAGTTCGTCCACTAACGACAACCGTGTACCTTCTGTAACACTGCACTGCTTTAGCGAAATAGATCTGCAGCTGAAGGAATGGCGTGGTGTCAAGGGTTCCACGAGACACTCGGTAAACTAGAACCATCTTGTTGACCGAGCGTCACTCCGACCGACGGATCTCATTATGTACCGGCTTTGTGCGGCACCGGCGGCCGACCAAGACCGAAAATAACCCGGGAGCTTTAGGAGCCAACGGTCGTTCTAAACCGGGATTGGATCAGAGTTGCCTTCCTACGCTGCTTTTCGCCTCTTCAAACTCCCGCTTCTGTCCCGCCATCGACGTCAATCCGTGCGTCGTCGCACGGTTGGCTGGAAGTGATGCGAGATTTAAAACTAGCGCCAAAAGTTTGCCCCGGGAGGGGTGGTAAGGGCGATTGTATTGACCCTGACTTCAATATGAACTCTGTATGTACAGACTACAAAAAAGAGAGAACGAGCTTTTCTGTAATTGCCTGCTCAGAAAGGGTAATCTTGATGAGTGTGCTATCGCACAAACTAAGGATGAGGAAGACATCTAACGCGGGGCATATCAGGCAGAGCATATGAAGGAGCGTTGTCTTCCTTCCTGTTCATTTCCGACAGCGCTTCGTCGCTCCTACCTCTCCCCCTCTTTATATATATATATATATATATATATATATATATATATATATATATATATATATATATATATATATATATATATATATATATATATATATATATATAAGAACAGAACTGACTGACTGACTGTGACTGACAGCTGCCGCGCTTGTCGTTGTCGATGTAGTCGGAAAATGCAAAGCATTCACCAAGTACTCAGGATGTTAGGTTGAAAAACTGTTTATTGATCAAGCTGACGCGTGCCGACGTATGTTTCTTCCATGACAAACTTATCAAAGAGGAGCACCAGGGCCATCGGGTGAATTTTCTTGTCGTATTTCTTCAGTGGAGGACACGCCCGCCACTTGTAGCGCCACATGCGGTGGTTGAACGCCTCGTCATCTGGAAACACATCGTTGTTTGAGAGCACAATGACGGATGTCCTGGAAATGGTCTGGTCAGCAGTGTACTTGACAGCCACCGAGTCTACGTCACCACCAAAAATGTTTTTGACAGTATCGAAAGCGGATGACTCACAGTTTGGCTCGTTCCATACCAGGATGCGACGGCCCACGGTGTCCTGTAGTGGAAAGCTAGTGTAGCGGTTAAAGTTGCGAATGGTACCACGGTTAATGTAAAATGAGAGAACAGGATCGAAAAAAAAGTTTTTGCCTGCACTCGGAGGGGACACAATTTCCATGCAATTTTTTTTCGGGATCGCCTTCTCGACCAGGCTGTACTAAAATATTTTCGAAACCACGAATCCTGCATCGTCGCACCACTGACATATTCCATCTCCTATCTTGCCCAGCCTTTATGACGCGTGGTCATTTTACGACATGCGAATCTTTCCTCGAACTTTGGAATAGCGGCATACAGTTATAGGATCACCACTCTTCTCACACGCGAACGCGTTTTGAGACCAGGAATGGTAAAAAAAATGAAATAACGTGAGAGAAATTCAAATATATCGAGCCGACGCGTGCGCCTGCGTTGCCCAGATTAACGCGTCCAACAGCGTTTCCTTTCTTATTTTTGCCATTTCGATCATTGTTAAACTTATTGATTCACGCGTTGCGCAGTCTAGCCTCTTGGCCAACGCCGAGTGAGAGCAAGTAACTGACTTTGAACTCGTTCATAGAAGCACCAGATATTTTCCATAGGCCCAGCTTGTAGGGTCTGCCTCAAGTATATGAGTATAGAGAATAGGTCCAACACAAGACACTAGCTTCAGAAGGCTTCTGGACATCCAAGCCGCAGTGAATAACACAATGACCATACATAAACGCAGGTAGGTGTCTGCGTATAGGCAGTTAGAGATGTTGCGAAAAGGGTTCATTGTGTGTATGACGAGTGAAATGCCCAAAATTGAGCACGAGTAGCTCAGAGATGGCACGCTGTCGTGAAGGTAGCACGTGGCCTATCTGCATGACATCAGGATGTAGGCTATAAGAACTAGGCCTATCAGAAAAGGAAGCAGCAAACGGCAGTGCATGCCAACGCACACGCGTCGGCATGCACTTGCTGTTGCTGCCTCCTAATCACGTGCGCTGGCGCTTCAGACATCGCAGTCATTATTTCATAAGACGCAGACTCTCAACGCGTAGCTCAGCCGAAACAGAATCTAGTTTGGTGGCTCGTGCGGCTGCTTAAACGACGTTATTTTACGGCTCCATCGTCACTACGACCTGTGGCCCTGATTACCTTGTTGCCTTGGCGACATTGATTGGAGGCAGGGAAGCAGCTCCCACAGTTGATACGGTACAGCATGTTTCCACGACCTATATATTTCGTTACAGGATTTCTAGATTACCTTAAAGACAACACGCGCATGTAAATCAGGCACATGCATTACTGCCTGTCTCTCTAAATGAATGGAGAAAGAATAACATAAGGTCTCGTTTTTTTCTTTACTGAGCACAACATCGACGCGCTCGTAAAGACACGACGTGCTACGCGGCGCCAGCAGGCAGAGAAAAAGTGTTGCACATTCGTCGTCATGGCCACGAGCAGCTGCCTCACACTTAAAGGTTTAGACGCACAGATATACCCTATAACGTATACGGGAAAACGACCATCACCGAAGCTCAATTAGTCGACCATCGTACAAGTTTTTCAAAGGTTGCAGGTTCCGACACTGCCCATGTTAAGTTGTCTTTTCGTTCATTTTAATTTTTTTTCACATTTGTATCGTATTTACTGCAAATAACGTCGCCTATACCTTTCTGTGCGAGAATTTGTGTTGGTTCTTATACTTGTCCCTGAAACTACTTGAATATCAAGAAATGTTCTTTCAATTCTGTTCGAACTTCTTAAAGATTATCAACGCTCTTACCTTCGTTGTCCTTTTGCACCTTAATTGTTAGGGACTGTTTATCCCAGCGGCGGCGCTGTTGGCAGAGTGCCCACGGCGCCACATTGCGACAGGGTGTGAAGGGATAAACACCGAGGTTTGAGCAAAAAACACTTTGTTCCAGATGACGGTGACAATGCTGTCTGACTCGTGAACGTGACAGGCGTTTGTTTTACTCAGGAGGTTGGCTGGAGGGAAAAGTAGACCGGAGGTCTCGCCATTAACTTTTACGAGCCTGACGTTTCCACTTTTTTTTTGTCTCGATGTCGGTCGACCTTATGTTAGGTCGTTTGGGTTGTTTTACAGCATAAGATGGCGTTTCCTTACGCCCTGCTTGACATAAATTGAAGAGACCGTACCCTTGTTACCGAAAGGTTCCCCTATACTCTGCTTAGCAAAAGGAAATTGTGTGTGTGTGCGCGTGGGTGTGAGGGGGGGGGATGCGAAATAGAGCTCACAAATAAAGGCTGCAGCAGTTAGAGAACGAAGGAGGTAGTATATTGCAAAGCAACCAATGAAACACCGGGGGATGTGAGCAACCCGTCCACCCTTTCCAGGAGCAATTTGTTGAACTTTGTCTGTTTAGCGTTGTTAACGCGTGCCACCGCGGCTGCGATCTCCTTTCCCAGACGATACTTATAGCACGAGAACAGAACGACGACAAAGAGACAAGAAGGACACTTTGTCGTCGTTTTGTTCTCGTGCTATAACTATTGCCATGTCATACCAACTAGCCCAAACTGCCACACTCCTTTTCCAAATTTCAGCAGCAACAGTTGTGCAGTATGGGGAGGAAGTAGCGCGGTATGCAGGCATTCGGATCATGTTTTTGTGGCCTTAAGAAAGTAATTAGAAATAAAGAGGGAAGAGAGAAAAGAAAGAGGAATATTTACGATGGTGAATTTTGCGAGTTACCCATACTTCTGCAGACATTGAAAACATTAAAAGAAAATTATTTATCCCAATACTTCTACGGAACACAGGATGTTGTAGAGTGAATGCGCTACATTTTATATAACGTAGAAAAACATGCAAAACAAAACAAAAAGAAACGAGCAGGTCGAACAACCTAAACTAAATCTTACAATTATTTCCTTGCATATTAATATGGTAATCTTACCTTAGTTACATGTTAAGTACGTCCGTTTACATCTTCAGATGTAGTGGTATTCATTTGAATGAAATGTATCACACCAAAAAACAAGCAAACAAACAAATTCATAGTACAAGGTAACTACATGCAGTTAAAGATCTGCAGCATCTGGAGTTTTCTTAGAAAACAGATAATTTTTGGCAGAACTGACAATAAATGATCGCTAGACAAATGAGACAGTCAGAAGAAAAAAATAGAATAATAAAAAAGACAGAAGATATCACACAATCACACTAAAGCAACGAAAAAAGCAGATGAGCACAATAAAAAGCCCTTTCCCCCACCCCTTTAAGAACAGAGCAGCTAAGTACAAGAGAAGCACTATAAAAAACAGTCAACCAATTACCCGCAGTTGGTGCAGCTTTCACTATGGTTCGAACTTTCCTTCAATTTTTTATTTCCCTTGTTTTGCTTTGCTTCCCTTTCGATAGACCACATGGCGAGTGATTTCCTTCTTGTTTGTCATGTCTATTCACTCTGTATCCTCGCATCACGACTCGGCTGCGCGTTCCGAAAGAAAGACAACCAACCCTCCTCGCGTTGGCGCACCATTCTCGGAAGCCCTATCACCAATTACGACAAGTTGCGCGTGACTTACAGGCACTAATAAGGACCGGATGTCGGAGCTAACTGAAGCGGAAACGCTGTTCCATTTCTAGGAAAGAAGGCATAGTGTTCTAGAAAGAACCGCCAGGCCTGCGCAGAACGCACAGCACAGTCACAGCGAAAGCTGCAAGAGGGGTCTTTCAAGAGTCGCATTGAAATATCCTTTGAGTAACCGGTACAATTACACTTGCAGGGTACCCACTACGAAGTATATCATCGTAATTTTTGTGTTGTAGGGAGGTATTCACTATGGCATCCTTCATCGTTCTTCAGAGAAGCGTGGCACCCAAGCAACACTTTTGTGCAGTTGTTTTGTTATGCTGTGCCTGACGACGATGAGGTTGCAGCATTTGATGGCCCACTAGTAACGCGATTCACATTCTTTGACGCCTGACTTTCCTTAGCTGTTCTAAAGCGCTTTATTACTCATAATAATGCGATTACTTTCTCGGCATGAAGCCTACATATAGTTAATTTTTCGACGGAGCTTCAAGCGCTGACGCGGCTCAGTATTTAGAATACTGGGCTGGCACTCGAGGGACCCGGGTTCGAATACCGATGTGTCCTTGGTGTTTTCTATTGACTGTTTTTTTCTCGTGTGACAGTGCTTACGGACACCAGCGGCGGCGGCGGCGGATAGCTACGGTGCGTGCTACTCTTGTTGTAATCTAATTACAAATTTCGCTGTAAAAACTAGTGTGCGATAGAAGAAGCAAAGTGACACCAACGTACGACGCGTCGTAAGTGTAGCACATTTTTCAACATTGTGCCGCGTGATTCGATACATTGTTTTAATGCATGTATGCTTTGATTTTCACCAACTAGGGAATGAAGGGGTAGTCAGCGTCCTCGTTGTTCTACACTCTAGCACTCCCTTACACCATCAGGGACAACCACAGTGGAGAAGAAAGTAAAACAACCAGAAAAACGGGGTCATATAAGGACGACATTCACTAGAAGCATGGATACATAAAGTAAAGAGGGTCCTGGAAGTGGATGAGAAAGAGAGAATGGAGGGAAAAGAGAATAGAGAGAGCGGAAGAGAGCGGAAAGAAAATACATGAAAAAAAGAGGAGAAACAAAATCTTCACTAGAATAAACAGAAGACGAAGATGCTTTGCGTGTGCGTGTGTAAGAGAGAGATGAAAGCAAAGAGATACAGAAGTTATCCGCCTGGAGCAAAAATGGGAGAAACGCTAAAGATCACGAGAGAGGTGATCGAATGTCAGTGTGTGTGATTGTGTTTAAAGGCACCCTGACGCACCCTGACGAGTGCTGCAGATGTCAGAGAAGCGGTCTTCGTATGGTTGAGTGGTTTCTTTCGGCCAGTGGACGATGCTCGGAGGATGCGGCTATTAGGAGGCGTCTCCAACCGAGCGCGACACCCGGATGCAGAACGAAGAAGCAGCTCGATGGCTTATCCCATCCCCCGGATGTGCCGTATTATGGCGCACGTAAGCCGCATTCAGAGTTTCGGTGTTCCTCGCTACACGGTGATTGAGCAGAGAGGGCGGCGAATTAACGTTTTGAAACCAAGATAACAATCTGATTGACGCTGTAGTTGAGGGCTCCATGAATGTTGACACTTTGGGCGTCTTGAACGTGTGCCTACATCTAAGCACAAGGACATTAAAGCGTTTCGCCTCCGTCAGAAATGCGTCCACCACTGCAGGCATTTGATCGCGCGAAGTACTTTTGGTTCAGCTGTCAAGTGCCATAGCCACTAAATCACCATGGTCGGTTGCGTGCGTTTCTCGGATGTAGGCTTCGATAATGATATATAGTTGACTAGAGTATAAAGTTGGGCATGTTGGTAAGACATAGTTGATCGATGTAGCGCGTTTAGAAACGTAGGACAAGGGAAGGGACAGAAGGGAGCGCTTCCTTTTGTCCCTTCCCTTGTCCTATGTTTCTAAACGCGCTACGTCGATCATCAGATAGATAGTTATTGACCATCGTATAAGAACAGTTACGAACAAACACATTCCTGAATCGGGCTCCAGGAGTACCAATATGGTTGAAGTGGTGAGAGATGAAATTCAGAGGGCCTCTTGTGCATGCGCATAGGGCGATGCAAACACCGTAGAGTTTCCTGTGAATACACTAGAGGGAACACTGGCGCTAGTGTTTATGGGAGCTGCAGCGCACGGTGCTTCAGTGAGATGGGAATTATGGGTAGTACACAAGTATAGTTAGTCTTCGTACTTCTGGCTCTGTTTATGTTCGCGTGGCTTGAAGCTGTTTTGGCAAAGAAAAAAAAATCGTCCAGTGTTCAGCAGCTGCGCTTCACTACTCTAATTATTTAGGCTTTCCACTTAAAATCGTGTCAAGACGTTCAAAAGGGTTCATTTATTGTTTCTTCGAAACAAAACCAAACACAGCAGCAAACAAAACCACTAGTGAGTTCGAAGCCCGCAAGTACGAAGACCAGGCAAACTTGTGTGCTACCTATCATTCCCACGGTGGGCTGAATAATCGCAGCGCCAGAGTGGACTCCACTTAGTTTTAGGAAACTCCATGGCAAAGGCGACGCAAAGGCGACGTGAAGGCGAAAAACACGTGGTCAGGGTGTATGCAACCAGGTACATTACATCACAACAACATCGATTACTTGTTCTTAGTCTACCATTCACTGTCCGCCGGTATTCGCTCTGCGCTGGCATCGAGGTCTTCGGGTGGGGCCAGAGTGAGGTACGGCAGAAAGAGGTAGGGCCATGCTGCGACTAGTAAGAAGATAACGACACATTGATTAAAAATTCGGCAGATCCTACCTTAGTTGGGAACCGATGTTCTGTGAAGCATGATGATGGAAAGTGACTGTACGGTATTTTTTTTATATTTCAAAAGGTTACGAAGTGCCATTGCAGATATCCACAAATCCACGCACACACATACGTTAAACAGCCACGTATGTTTCATATTAGCAGCTGCTCACAGTTGCGTAACGGTGCCAACAGCATCAAGGATATCAGCAACACCAGAAGCGGTAAGCTGACGCTGGTGCTTTCGAGGTTGGTGACCCTGGACACTGCTACATATATGCACTTCAGCGGATGGCGCTCAACTACATCTGACGTTATTGCGACATGACGACTGTATCATAGGAGTACAAATGTAATGTTCACAAAATTGGGTAGTCAGCACTGTAACCACAATTGAGGTGTCCCAAACATTACGGTCTCTTTGAAAAGCAGTTCCGAGACACGGCATAGCTTTGTGGCAAAATACTGGATTGCCACGAAGAATGTTGAGGCCTGACATTTATTATTTGCATTCATCGGGTCAACGCTGCCGATGTCAGCGTTTTCTTAACGCTTATAGATTTAACTTACCCATGTCTGTTCTCGCCTTTCCTGAGTAGATTTTAGCTGTCAACCACCTATGACACATACCTGCATATTTGGGGCACATATTCGCCCACGGGTTTGGGACATTATTTTGTCATGACGAGCAAGTCACATTCGTTAAAACATCTTACGCTCTTATACTAATTGTGGTTTATCGTAAGTTAAGGGGGTGATCACGAGAGCAGCCAGGTGCAGGAGTACAGACAGACGGACAGACGGACAGACGGACAGACAGACGGACGGACAGACGGACAGACAGACGGACAGACAGACGGACAGACAGACAGACAGACGGACGGACGGACGGACGTACGGACGGACGGACGGACGTCAAAAGTGCTTTTAGTACGCAAAGAAACGCTTCGCATATAAAAGGAATGCGCTGTTTAGCCGAGATAGTTCCACAGAAGATGTTCGCTGTACAGGGCGAGCCAATAAGAAGCTATCTAAGAGGAATGAGGGTGATGCTCGGCGGAAAGTGCCTCAATACGCTACAGAAGTAGAAGTAGGGTCAGAGAAGGAGTATAAAGGTGGGCACAGTTTCTTTGCGGCGTTCGCTCTTCCAGGATGACCAAGAGTACTCGCACAACCTAGAATAGCCTCATCCTCTGAAAGTAAGAATAGGCGGATGAGCCTTATTATTTGCTCATTTTTTTGCCTTGAAAATCTCTTTGGTCACACTAAGATTGAGGTGAACGCGCAGCTTTATCACCTTGAGGAAAGGCTACTGCACTTTTTTTTTATTTCCGAGTTTCACGAACTCCATAAAGACTAACTCGCTTGGCCATGTGTTATTGGGACTTTGTATCGTATTTTTTAAACACAGGAACTCCACTTCTTTTTGTTTAGTCGAACGCCGCAAGGACGAAGTGAAGGTGCCGCAAGTGCTCCCTTCTTCCTCACTGTTTGCTTGATTTTGCTCGCGCCGTGCACTGGAGAGGTTGATACCAGTAGCCTTATGCACGGGCAATTACGGCACATCAGAAACGACTGACAAAACGGCTCGCGGTTATTCGGAACGGCTTGCGAACGGAGTTATCTTGCTCAAACGGTGGTGCAAATGAAGCTTGCCCCAATGGTTCTCAGAAGCAGCTGGCCTTCAGAAGCCTCCCCGTTCAAGACTAATTCCGGGTTGTATTTTTCTTGAAGGAATGCGGGGACCAACGCTGAATGTGATTTGACGAGCGCTTCTTAAACGATACCGAAAAAAATCAATTACCCCGACAAGCTTGAAGAATAGAACCATCATATAGTAGTAAGGTTTGGCGACGCTACTGCATTTTATGATTAGAGTACTTTTTGAGAAGAACGGCTATAACAAGTTTGCAAAACTGCGAAATAAAAGAAATATTAGAGAGACTGTCATAGGCTATGCGAATTTCGCAATTTGAGGTATAGGATGATGTAATTACAGCTTAGGTCCTAATCTCCAGCTCCGTCTTCAGTTAGAAATATCTCGTCTTAGGACGCACTTTTGTGCCACCTGTGGCCTGGTGTGTACTTCACGTAAGCCTACGCTTTTCTGATTTGAATGGCCAATAACTACCCATGCGATAACAGCACCTGCAAAAAACCGTCGCCCAAATTCCCTGTGAGTGTCCCCATTTCAAAAGCAGTCCAAGTGTCCACGTGACACGAGTACTATACGAATTTGTAATGGCTAAACTTTACGTGACCAGAGAAGTATGTGAGCCTAACTAACTCGAGTATTCAGTTTTTTATTGCATTTTCTCAGCAATAATATCTTTTGTACAAAAGGTGTAGGCAAGAGAGACAGATAGAGCAAATGAGAGAGTTGGAATACGACCACAGCAAAGTTCGTCCCCCTTGCGCCAAGCACCTGTACTTAAATAAAACCACCACTGCTAATAAAGGTGGCGACATTTTACTTCGTCTGCTCTAACTGCAAAGCGGTGCCTTACAGTCAGCTGAACAGTGGAATAGTTTGCTGGATCATTGTTTATCACGCTCGCTTTTTATCACATTTCCATTGCCAAGTGCTGCATGTAGAGAAGAAAATAACATGTAAACCGGACATGTCGCGACAAGTTGACAGCGCGTAGGGATCGTGACCTGGAGCTTGCATCACAATTTTGCCGGTGAGTGACTGGTACGTGACTGGGTTGCGAACATGTGGCAAAAGAGTTCGCAAAAGTTACTCACATAAGTAAAAGCCTAGTGAAACGCTTTTGCATGCACAGCCATAAAAAGCCCACCGATAAGTGTTGAAAACACAGATGCAAAAACTTTACTGAAAGACACATACGGGCAATGTGAGTGCCGTGGTGTGCCCCAGGGTTCAAAAAGGTACCATAATCGCCCACCCAATAATTTATATAGGTGTTCGTTTGTATAGAATGGTTAATAAATTTACGCAAGAAAATCAAAAGGCGATGAAAGATGGTTGCATGTCAGGTAGGCACAAGTGTATGTTATTTCGCAAAGACGGAAGATGTGATGAGTCAATATAAAGCAATATTTTCACTGCCACTTTACTTCTTTACCTAAATAGAAAGGCAAATTTTTTTTTTAAGGTGGCGGTGGCTCGTTTCACAAATATAGCGATACATGGTGCGAGTACTCTTTCGAAGCTAGACTGTATAAGTTCCGAAGGAAGCCTGTGAAGTAACCCTTCTCAAAACCAGGCCGTATAGATACGGTGGCTCGTTACGAAATGAAGCCATCAATTTATCATCAAAATGAAAACCACCACCACCATCGCCATCATCACAATCATCATCACTGTCACTGCTCTAGTATATCTTGCATCTATTTCTCGCCATATGTTCTTTGGCATCTTGAATGGAAAAGGCATCTTTTTTCACCCAATACAAAATGCCATATTATGACAATCATCATCATCAAAAACAAAAAGATATGGCTACTGTCACACAGTGTTGCATGCACGACGTCCCAATTACCACAGGAAAAGGCAATTTCCGAGCGAAATTCGAAGTAGAAACAAAAAAGACTTTCATTTTTATACTCCAATCATATTTTCTATGAGTTATAAAAAAAGAAACCCCTGAAAGAGTTTCTCAAGAGCTTAACTCGATAGAATGTTTTAACTCTGTGCGTCTATTTCTACGGCAGTGGCTTCGCTAATTGTTTTCAGAAGCTAGGAGCAAACCACAGGACTAAACCAAAACTTTAGGACCAATAATCTAAAGATTCGTTGAACTCTCATTCGATTTTTCTGGCTTTCCAGGCACTTATGGCTGTTAATATTATGTGACCATGCATAAAATGAAAAAGGAAACAAAAAAGGTTGCTGCAGTGAGCCTTACGGTACGTGTCCTACTTTACTTTACTCTCTCAATTCACTCCGCCACTGCGATTTTTTTTCTTCTCTTCATTCCTGTTAAAGACAGTGTATAAAGAGAATGAGAGAGAGGAAAGTAGAAAAGAAAGAATAGAAAACTTTAAAAAGAAAGAAAAATGCAAAAGTGTCTGTTTTAATGACTCCGTTTATTGCTGCCCGCTCGTTACGTTGCCTCGTCTTGTTTCACGTTTCAGCGCTCCCAGTGCTGAGTGGTTTTTCCCCGTTAACCTAGACGCTACATTGGCGTTTTACCTGAGGTGACGTTCTACGCGAGGGGAGTCGCGAGGAGGAATCTGTCTGATCTGCATGTCTGCCACCATGTGGTGCCGGCTTACACCTAAAAGGAATAAAATTCAGATATGCACAAAAATGAAAGAGAAAGATAAAAATAATCCACCTTCACTTTTGAAGGTGGTGGCTCCTTTTTTCCGCCTTATTTTCGAAATCCGTTTACACGAATCATGAAAGCTGGTCTCTTGTTCGCGTTCACGATTTTTTTAAAGGTCGTTATATAAGGCGTCTTTTTCTTCTCCGTAGGCTAGCACGAGATACGCCTGAGTCCGCCTTCGGCGTTTACTGCATGAACGATTCTGTTACGATGCAGAAAGTTTGAAAAAAAGAAGTGGAGGAACGTCATTGAGATGCTTGAGGTGCTTTCAAAGGAAGCAGAGGTGGGCTCTAAGCTTCCTTGAATGCGTGCAGTACAACTTAGCTTTAGGGCCCATTGAAAGCAGTTTTTTTTCTTTAGAGGCCCGCCCCTATAATTGTGTCGTGTCAGTGTGTAGGGGTCTAAAGCGCCAGATGTAGGGGCTGGCCTATGTACGGCTGACGCAGAAGCCTATAGCTAATGTTTCAGCCGCACACAGTCGTTCCGTGCACGATTAACGTCTCCCAACCGTAGCTTGCCTCATTGCGGCTACTACTACGGGTTCGGGCGAATAAGGCAACTGGCCAGATCAACAACAAACACTTTATTGCTAAGCGTTAGCAATCGCGCGTCACTGTCGCGGGGAGATACTACAGATAACAAAGGTGTTGACGCTTACACCTCGGTCGTGGACGTCCTCGGCTCGCAGGAGGGGTTGCGGGTTCGTCCTCCTGGGATGGTCGCTGGTGTCAGAGAGAGCGAGCGACCGTTTGCCCGCTCGTTTTATTCCCCGACCCGATTTCCCTTTCCCTGACGAGAATGGTACCTTTCCTCGCTGAGGGAGAGGGGAACCTGTTCCTGGCGCCGGGAAAGGGGGAATCGCACGCGCCGGCCGTGGGGGAAGGGGTCCCCGCAACCAGGCGCGTGCGCTGCCCTAAAAGGGAAAGGGAGGCTGGGCGCACCTGCTCCCCACAAGTGCTGCGTGTATCCAAGAAGTATTAAAGAAATCCTCTTTGCGTATATCTAAGAAATAAGGCTGGTGTATGTGAAACGGGCTCACACTTCTCGGTCTTTTGTGGGCTCGGTTTTTCGCGTGTCATCTGTTGATCAGAAGTGGTATAGTCGGTTACAATCAAAGAATGAATAGAAACACCGTGCCAAAAGCTGTGGCTCACCTGCTATTGAGCTTGGCGAGAAAATCAAGCTACATGGTTTTTGTTGACACCGTCTAAATCCTTTTTGCTGCTAACACGAATAATACGCGAGGTAATAATTAGAATTTTGCCATCGCTATTTCTAATATTACGCTGGCAGAAAATGATATGGAAATCTTTTCGAAAATTGCGCAGGAAGTCAGCGTTTTCGACCGAAAACCAGCGCAATTAACATGAGTTTGTATAAGAAAACCACTCATTTAATTATACGAGCGGTGCTTCACGTACACACTAATATCAGGTGTGATCCTGCACACCATTCTGGGACGTCTTATTGCTCTGCCACAGTTAAGTACATCGTACTATAAATTGTCTAACACGTGCTAAACCAGTCATCTATGCAAATTTTCTCGGTGTGGGAGAGTGCGTTTGTAGGTGGCGCTTACATTTATTCTTCCGTTGTGAACGATTATACATGTCGTTTAAATCTCTACGGAATTTTCGTTAAAATCCCTTCGTGCCTATAGATGCAGAGTCTTGATTTTTAAAGGGGCTCTTGCGAAGCAGTAGTTTGCGTACTGTAGGCCTTTTGAGCATCCGTCTGTTCTAAACCACTTGGGTGGTATGGTAGTACGTAACGTAACTCATTGTGTTTCCCTGCGTGATCTGTTGTGAACTGTCCTGTGCTTCTGCCTCCCAGTGGTCCT